>NC_091436.1:114722176-115022176 GCF_964237555.1 Oryctolagus cuniculus
ACCCCAAATTCCCTCCTTTCTGAGAAGCAGAAAACAGCAGATCAGAATCTGCTGTTTTACTGCTTAGAACTAGTGCTGGCCAAAAAACAAGCAATCTGAGACCCCATGATGACATTTATCTAATTATAAGATCATTACAATAAAATTACCATGGCTGACACACCAACTCCAGTTATGTACCTGATGCCATGACCCTTCCAAGAAAATGGATGTACTCAAGACCTAACCAAAATTCCACCCCAGAATATTTAATTATTCAATGTGAATATGTTATTAAACTCCACCCAAGAAGCACTGTCTATTTTCTCCAGATCGTATAAAGGGATGGACCCAAACCTCATTGAGTGCCACTCTCTTGAGCATGACTGCAAGCCTTACATTTACTGTCCATGCAAATAAATCTTTCTTCTCCACTGAACTTTACCTATGTCAAATCCTGGAATTCCACATTGCTCTGGAGAGAAGGATCCAGATCCACCCATTCCACTACAATGGACAGGCCTTCTATTGGAAAGCTTACTTATTTGTATTTGATTGGGTAACCAATTATCTAAACATGAATGTTTCTCTACTTTCAAGGTACAACATAATTTGCAACATCTACTGCATGCGGATTCTGGGGAAAGGCATTTTATAAGAAAAAGAAAAGGCCCTGTTCCTGCAATCAGTGTATATTAACATTTTTATCAACACAACTTAAAAGACTATAAGTATATAGTCCACGGATGAATTGACTTAAGTTTTTTGATTTTTATTTCAGGTAAAATGCTTTGTACATGAACTACCCAGGCAATATAAACATTACAGAAATATTGGAAGTTTACTGTTATCAAATATTGTATGGAATAAATTTACTTAAAGTTTTTTGCAGTATTAATAGAACTAAGATTAACACAAACTCACACAGAAGACATGTACACAACAGTATCAAAAGATACCTACTGTGCCAAAAATTTATAGATATATTAAGCTTATTAGTCCATCTAATAGCTTTACAACCTCACAAATATTTTACTAGATCATCACATTAGTAATTGACACTACAATTGATGGGCATGAAATTAACTGAAAAGATAATGTGAATGCTTCTAGCTTTATTTCCCAATTTGAGTTATATGCTTTTATTAAGAATTTTTTTTAAAAAGTTGTATGTTAATTCAACAGTATCAGCAAAAATAAGTTAAAATTAAAATAAATTATATGAACCATAAAGATTTGGGACAGGTATTAAGTCTAATGTTGAATATATCTTCATTACACATCACAGTACTGGGGTTCAATATCCAGTTCTGGCTCCTGACCACAGCTTTCTGCTAATACAAACCCAGGGATACAACAGCAATGACCCAAGCAATTGAGTTCCTTCCATTCATATGGTGTTTGTTCCCATCTCCTAACTTTGGCCCTTCCCAGTCTGGGCGATTGCAAGCATTTTAGGGAGTGAACTGGTGGTTGGGAAACATTGTCTGTCACCCTTTATATCTCTTTATACTTATCTCAGAAGAAAAGAAAAAAGAAAGGAAAGGAGATGAGAGGAGAGGAGAGGAGTGGAGAGGAGAGGAGAGGAGAGGAGAGGAGAGGAGAGGAGAGAAAATGAAAAGCAAAAAGAAAAGAAAAAGACTGCAGAAATTTCTTTTTCTACTACTTTAATATTTTCTTCTGTGACTGTTTTCCATTATGGTTTCTTTTTTATGGATCCTTCTTTTAAAATGTTCCCTCTTTCAATGCTGAGATTCCAAAGCAAAATGCTTTATATTTGTTTAAAGATAATACAAAGTAAATTGTTACACAAAAATTTTAGCTGATATTCAAAACAAACTTTAGTCTTAATACATAAAATAGCCTCTTTAAATTAATCCTAATGATTAATTTTGTATTACAGAATATAATTTATTTATTTGTATTACAATCGATAATAAGATTTCAAGACTTACAGTAAAGAAACAGTAATCAAAAGACAATTTGGTAGTGGCAAAAGAATAGACAAATCGATCCATGGAACAGAATACAAAGCCCTGAAATAAACGCACACAAATACACTCAAATGATCTTGAACAAAAGACTACTGGTAATTCAATGGACAAAGAATTTTTTTTCAAACAATGGTGCTGGGAAATCCAGATATCGGCATGAAGAAATTAATCTAGACACAGACACTGTAAGTGTCATACAAACAAACTCAAAAGGGTCGTAGAACTAAAAGTAGAATGATGAAACTGTAACATGCCTAGATAACAATATAGGAGAGCAAATACTTGGCTGTTGTTTGGTAAATAACTTTTTAGATGCAATAGCAAAAGCAAAATCAACAAGAGGAAAAACTGTAAGACTGACTTTCTAAAAATTAAAAATGTGTGTTCTTTAAAAGATGTCAAGAAAATAGAAAAGTCATAGACTGAGGGAACAACCTTTGAAAACACATGTTTGTTAAAGGCCTGTTATCCAAAGCATACAAAGAACTCAACAAAAACAAAACAAATAACCCAATTAAAAAATGAGTCAAAGACCTTAAGAAATACCTCATTAACAAACATATACAGATGGCAAATACGTGTATGAAAAGATGTTCTGTGTCATATGCCATGAGGGAATTACGAAATAAAACAGCAATGAGATACTACTACACCCCTGTTAAAATGGCAAAGATCTAAATACTGGCAACACCAAAGGCTGATGAAGATGTGGAACCTCAGAGACTCTCATTTGTTGCAGGTGGAATTACAAAATGGTACAATCCCTTTGGTAGATATTCAATAGTTTCTTTTACAAAAGCTTTACAAGAGATTTTTACTCTTACCGTATGATCCCACAATCATACTCCATGGCATTTATCTGGTAAAATTGAAAGAAAACATTTTAAAAAAACACCTGAACATTATATATGGTACTTTTTCACATAATTGCTAAAACTTGGGAGTAACCAAACATGTCTTTCAACAGATGAATCGATAGCCAAAACCATACAATGAAGTATTAATTAGCAGTAAAGAGAAATGAGCTATCAAGCCATGAAAAGACATGGAGAAACTATACAAGTATGTTGCTAATTGAAATCAGCCAACCTTAAAAGGATACATTCTCTGTGATTCCAAATATGTGGATTGTATAAAGGTATAAGTATCGAGACAGTAGGATGATCAGAACTAGAGCTTCAAGATGAAGGGAAGGCAAGATTCATAGGTGAAGCACTGGGGATTTTAAGCATTAGAACAATTCTCTGACATACTTAATGATGGGTTCATATCATAATTTGCCAACACCTATGAATGCACAACACAAAGAGTGAACTGTGCTACAAAATATGGATTTTGGTGAATATTTCCCTATTACAATTGATGTTGCATCATCAATTGTACTAAATGCACCACACTAATGCAAAATGTTAGAATAGGAAAATGTATATGAGGGGAAGGGTGAGGGGTAAAATGGAAACTATGTTCTGAAAAGTTCTCTGATTCTTAAAGTTGCTCTAAAATCCATTAATAAATAATCTATTGATCAAATAATTAATCATAAAGAAACAAGATGTATTATCTAAAACTACTTTTGTATAAAATTGAAGTTTACTCACAGTTGCCTCATAATATTAATAGAAAATTAAATGACAATTATGTCATCGATAATCTTCAAATTAGAGTTAAATTTGAATGATTATTCAAACTACTTTTGAAATGTCTTCAATTTTCAAAAATGCCTTTTATATTCAGCTCATAACATAGATATGCACATAATTAAAATGAATCATAGTTATATACTATACTTTTATAGTATATGGAAAACAAAATATTCTGAATGTCAAGAACGAATAAACTCAGTTTAAGACACAAGAAATACCTTGACAGAGAGTTTTGGTAGTTTTCACATATAAAATATAATAAATGGGGTTACTTCAGACTATCAAATACCTCTAATTTGGGGGTATATGTTGACTTTTTTCTTACATGTAATATATAATTTAGAACAATGTTATCTTTACACACTAAATATAAAATAATGCTAAATCCTGACAGAATTGCATTTTTACTTAGTACATTCTATCTAATACTAGATTTTAGGACTTGGGCCATCTTCTACCACTTTCCGAGGCCATAGCAGAGAGCTGGATTGGAAGTGGAGCAGCCAGGACTCAAACTGCAGGTGGCGGCTTTACCTGCTAGGCCCTTCTCTTTAATGTTTTTGATTATCCCATTAACAGATGAATGAAAGTTGTATACTAGAGAGACTTGACACTGAGAGCCATCCAGGAAAAGAAACTAATGAGGGTAGAAATAGAGAGCACTTAACAGACTTGGTATATTTGGAGAACTATGTGGTATTCTTATGATTGGACTTACAAGTATAAGATATAAAATAGGAGATGATGGAGCTGTACTTGGCTGTACTTGCAGGAAGACCACAGATCCCACATACAGTTTCTCAGGAGAAAATAAAGATTTTTAATAGTCAACCTAAATAAGAACTTCCCAAAATCTGTGCAAAGTCATATGTATTTTACAATATTGATCCCTTCAGTTTTGAGGTGGGTGGATGGGAATTGGTGACTCTGGAGAGCCTCAGGCTTTGAGCAGTTCTCCATGTTCTCTTATCAACCACGTAAGTATAATCTTTTTTTTTTTTAATTTTTATTTTTTTATTTTTTGACAGGCAGAGGGGACAGTGAGAGAGAGAGACAGAGAGAAAGGTCTTCCTTTGCCGCTGGTTTACCTTCCAATGGCCACCACTGCTGGCGTGCCACGGCCGGCGCACCGTGCTGATCCAAAGCCAGGAGCCAGGTGCTTCTCCTGGTCTCCCATGGGGTGCAGGGCCCAAGCACTTGGGCCATCCTCTACTGCACTCCTGAGCCACAGCAGAGAGCTGGCCTGGAAGAGGGGCAACCGGGACAGAATCCGGCGCCCCGACCGGGACTAGAACCTGGGGTGCTGGCGCCGCAGGCGGAGGATTAGCCTATTGAGCCGCGACGCCAGCCCAAGTATAATCTTCGGAGTGTTTTATGATTTTTAAAAAGGTAAAGACCTAGTATGAATGATGTAGATTACCTGAAAACAAGGTTGAGCTGGTGGTAATGAAACTATTATTCTCTTTCTCTCTACTTATATTTTAATCATACCATTAATTAATGAATTATCTCATATATAATTATATATATATATGAGTATGACCAATTTCTCTCTCTCTCTCTTTTTTAATATTGTTGATTGTGATTTGTCCTTTCAGATCAGAAATTGTAAAGTCATGTTTCATCTCTGGTCACAATTCAGGAAAGAAATACTTCAGAATCTTTCTAGTATTTGCCTAAAATTTCCTTCAGAGCCTTACTCTTATCTGTACCTGATGTGGCTGCGAGGGTTTTGGCATCCTCTGAGCAGGAATATTGCTCTAATTTTTTAATCAGAACTTCGGAAGATGAACCAATTCAGGTGCTGTTAATTACCAATCCTCTTCAATTGGGGCATGAACAAGATGAAATTTTTCCTCACAAATTAATGCAGAAGGTCTGACTCCATAGGCTTCATCTTTAACATTCTCTCATTCATTCTTTTAAAATATTTTTGTATCTTAATTTGAGAGAGAGAGAGTAAGAGTTTCCTTTTCTGCTGGTTCACTCTTCAAACACCTGCCACAGCTAGGAGAGAGGAGCTATATAACCAGTCCAGTTCTCCCACATGGGTAGTAGGAACACAATTACGTGAGTCATCACCACTGCTTCCCACTCTGCGTTGGCATGAAGTGGAGTCAGATCAGAGGCAAAAATCAACCAATGCACCCGGTTGCGTGATGTGTTTTTAACTATTGGCCAAATGCCCACTCCTTACTCCTTCTTAAAGTGAGTTATCCATTTTTAAATTGTATACTTCGAAATATTGTCACTATAAACTTTTTATAAAGCATCAGTGATGTCATAATTCTTCTACCCAAACTTCACCATAATTTGATGCTTGTTCTTGCTTGAATTTTAGTGAATACACGTTGCACTGATAAAGGCTTTTAAACTGATGTCATACTTGTTGTGGATCCTGCTCAGACATACTATAAAAAATTAGATTACTTTGATGCAAACAGTTTTTGAAATCCATGCAGTTTTATCACAATATGCATTTTCCTTGAATGTATTGGAAATTCTTTGTACAAGTGGCCAACTTATATATGAAAAGATGCCCGTATTACTAATCATCACTCCAGTTAGAATGGCTAATAAAAAAAAATGACAGCACATATTGCCAAGGATGTGGAGTGAAGGAGACTATTACTACTGTTGTGAATTTAAACTAGCTTAGCCATTTTGGGGAAAGTTATAGAAGTTCTTCAAAAGTGTAAAAATATAACTTTCTTAGGACCTAGCAATCCTCTAGCAATCTTATTTCTGGATATACACCCAAAGGAAATGAAATCAATATGTTGAAGAGACATCTATTCATATATTTATTGCAGAAATATTCATAATAGTAAAATATTAAATCAATCTGTCCATCAAAAGATGAATAAATAAAGAAATATGGTGTATATACACACAATCAAGTATTGTTCTATCATAAAAGAGAATGAAATACTGCTACTTCTGCTTTATTAAAATTATTGTTTGCATGATATATATCTTTCTTATTCTTTTGTTGAATTCATTGTGACTTGTTTTAAATAGTATGTAACTGTTTTTATTTTTAATTCAATTGTTTATTTGAAAGGCAGTGTTACAGAGAAAGAGATTGAGAGAGATCTAGTTGCTGGTTCATTTTTTGAAAATGTTCCTTTAAATGTTTTAAACTAATAAAATTTTTATATTGATGAGCTAAAATATGATGTAATATTTTTGTTATTTTAATTTTTTGAAATAAACACTTTAGCAGACATAAAAATTAAACATATTAATGGAGTACCATATCATGTTTTGATACATGAATATATTTTATATTACCCATTGAGGGTAAATATATCCATCTTTTAAAAAATTTAACATTTTCTCAAAGTCAAAACATTCAAAATACTGTCTTCAAGTTTTATAGATACAGAAATACAATTAACATTACCTGTAGTCATACCACTATGTGGTAGACTCCCAGAACTGCTTATTCATATTTAGCTATAACTCAGTAGCTATTAATGAAACTTCCCCTAATCTTCCTCCACCCCATCTCTCCCCAGCTTCTGGTAGCTACCATTATACTTTTCAGTTCTATGAAATCACATTTCTTTTAGACTCTTCACATTAGTAAATGATGCAATACTTGTCTTTCTATGCTTGACTTATATCACTCAGCATAATGATTTCCAGTTCCATCCATGCCATTGCAATAAAATTTCATCTACTTTTTTGTTGCTGAGTGATATTGCCTTGTGCATTTGCATCACATTTTCTTGATTATTCTTCTGTAGATGGACAGAGGTTGGTTACATTTCTTGGCTATTGTAAATAATGCCACAATAAACATGGTAGTGCAGGTTTCTCTTAAATAGACTAATATCATTTAGCTTGGATATATCATTTCTGGATTAACTGGTAGTTCCATTTTTAAATTTTAATGACATTCCATACTGTTTACCATATTGCTGTAACATTACATTCTCTCCAAGGGTTTTCTTTTTTCCTCATCTTCATCAACACTTTTTGTATTTTGTCTGTTTGATAATAGCTAACCTAATTGAATTGAAGTGATATTTCATTGTGGTTCTGAATTGCATTTCCAAGATGACTAGTGATACTGAGAATTTTTTCATGTAACTGTTGGTCAATTGTATATCTTTCTTTAAAAAATGTCAGTTTGTATCTATTGTCCATTTTTAAATTGGATTATTTGGGATTTTTTTGCTATTGAGATGTATTGAGTTCCTCAAATACTCTGTTTATTAAGCCCTTGTCAGATACACAATTTGCAAATGTTTTTCATCTTCTGTAGATTGTCTCTTCACTCTATTGATTGACTCTTTTGCCTTCAGCTTTCCAGGCAGGAACTAAGTGGGTTCCACAGGGGTCTCACAGTCCCTGTGCAATCCTGCTTGTGTGCAACAGGCCACATGAGCTGGTGGCGATAAATGCCAAAATGTGTCCATTAAACTATAGTACAGGTCTCTGCCTGATATGGGGCTAATCCAGATTCTTGCTAATGTACCTGGGAAAGCAGAAGAAGATGGCTTGTTTCTGGGGCCCCCTGGACCACGTGGGAGAACTTGAAGAAATTTCTGGCACTTGACGTCAGCCTGGCTTTTGCAGTCATTTGGGAAGTAAACCACCAGATGGAAGATGCCTCTCTCTCTTTTTGTCTCTCTCTTACTCTGTCTCTCTCATTCTCTCCATATTTTCCTGTAACTCTACCTTTCAAATAAATAAATCTTTAAATTAAACAGAAAACAAAAATAATATTTGCAAATTTTTCTTTTAAAAATGACACATTTAATTCTACAGTTTCCAGCAATGGAATGAAGTATCATTATATCATATGAAGATGTGCCAGATATTAGCTATTTGAAAGTAGAAGATGGAAATATAGTTTTGAATAAATAAATAAATATGGAACATTATTCAGATGTGTTTTTCTCTCATTCTTTTTTTCCTGCTTTCCTTCCTTCCTCTTCTTCACCCCACCTCAATCTGTGATTCTTGACACATTTGTATTGATATTAGAAAAAGAAATTTCTAACAGAAGTCTTTATTTTCATTAGTTTTGGTACAATATGACTCTGTCACATGCACTGGTATAGTGAGGGTGCATTATGATATTGCCAGCGTCAAAGTTTACCATCCAAGCACTGCATCCCAAGTCTCTGTCATTTGTTCCCTTTCTGTCTGCCCAGTGATGGAGGAGGAGCGACAAAGGTAGACTTTTGGTCACACAGATTGGCATTTGGCTGGAACATACCTGTCTTATGGTCAATGGGCTTTTCAAAGTCTTGGGTCTATACACCAAGCCAATAAGGCCTGGTGCTGATAACATGCAAGAAAAGTGCATCCCACAAGAGCGCAGACATGTCATCCCACAGGAACGAGACAAATCTAGAGTCTGGGTCTGTAAGCGCTGGCTTGGGGGCAGAGGTTTCTGGATGTTATCACATACTGTATCTCAATGAGGCAAGTTGTCTCTGAGCTCCAAGGCAAGGTCCTATGCTCCCTCTCCAGTTCTACTCCAAAGTAACTGGAATCATTCTCTAGAGATTAGAGGAGAGTGAGACATATTCCCCTGGCTACCTGACTATGGAAGATCCAACAATTTAGTTTGCACATATGGTCCTTGGGGTAGGGGCTATGGGGTGCTTTCCAGCTGAATCTTACTGTGGTGGGAGTTGCACTGGGACTCAAGTCTAAGGGTCGGATGTAATTCTCTCTCCTATGTCGATGTCTCTCTATGCTGTGCTGCTTGGAGTGGGTGAGGGATAACACATAGAGCTCCTTTATTTCTTCAACTTGATTTTGCATATTATTGTACTAAAACGAAGCACTGTGGTCTTTCCACCTGGGTTCCCTAGCGCTTGTGTAGGTGACTTTGTACATGAATAACTGTTCAAACTGGTGTTTCTGTGGGGGGTGGATCACTGGAATGTCTTATCCAGTCACCATTTTGCTCAGTTCCTTCAAGGTGATGTTTTGATATATGAATACATGTGGGATGATTATATCAAGATAATTAACATGCATTACCTCCCATAATAGTTCTGAAAAGAGATTATATAAAACAGTTTTTCAACAGATTAAACAGATTAAATATTAAATGCATTCTCAATTTCACATATACAATGCATAATTATTAACTATGGTCAATATGCTGTGCAATAGATATGGAGAACTCATTCTGTTTGTCTAACTGAAACTTTGTATCCTTTTGTCAACATCTCCTCCTTGTCCACACTCATTCCCATCCTCTGGTAACCACCTTTCTACACTTTAACTCCGTAAGTACAATGCTATTATATTCCCCATGCAAGTTATATCATGTAACATTTGTCTTTTTGTGTCTGGTATATTTTACTTCATATAAGGTCTTGCAGATTCATCCATGTTGTAGCAAGTGAAAAAATTTCCTTCTTTTTTAAGGATGAATAATATTCTTTTTCAAATATGTACTGCATTTGCTTTATCCATATTTGAATATTGTGAAAAAAGTTACAATGGAATTTTTTGTATATATAACACTGTCATACTGATTTCAATCAAATGTGTATTTTGCAAAATTTTTTTCTATTCTGTGATTGTCTCTTTATTGTATTAATTGTTTCTTTTGCTGTGCTGAATCTTTCAATTTATTTATTTGAAAGGCAGAGGTCTCCCATCTTCTGGTTCATTCCTCAAATTCCTGCAACAGCCTGGGCTGAGCTAGGCCAGTTATCAGCCAGAAATTCAGTCTGGATATCAAAAATGGTTGGTAGGGACTCAACTACTTGAGCTAACATCTGCTGCCTCCAAGGATGAGTATTAGCAGGAAGGTGGAATGGAGTGTGGGGCAGGGCCACGAAGCTATGCACTCTGATATGGGATTAGGGGCACCCCAAATGGAAGTTTAATCACTGCACCAAATACCACCCTCCCTCCAGAAGCTTTTTGGTTTGATGACATCCCATTGATTTGGTTTTGTTTTGTTGCCTGAGCTTTTGGCATCTTATCCAAAAAATTCTTTCTCAGATCTATGTCATGAAGCTTTCTCCCTGTTTTCTTCTAGAAGTTTTACAGTGTTGAGGTGTTACCTTTAAATTTTTAACTTATTTTGAGTGTACGTTTATTTAATAAAAAAAAAAAAAGATTTATTGGCCGGCATCAGGGCTCACTAGGCTAATCCTCCACCTGCAGCGCTGGCACACTGGGTTCTAGTCCCAGTCGGGGCACCGGTTCTGTCCCAGTTGCTCCTCTTCCAGTCCAGTTCTCTGCTGTGGCCCAAGGAGGCAGTGGAGGATGGCCCAAGTGCTTGGGCCCTGCACCCGCATGGGAGACCAGGAGGAAGCACCTGGCTCCTGGCTCCGCATCTGCACAGTACGCTGGCCATAGTGGCCATTTGGGGGGTGAACCAATGGAAAGAAGACCTTTCTCTGTCTCTGTCTCTGTCTCTGTCTCTGTCTCTCTCTCTCTCACTGTCTAATTCTGTCAAAAAATATTTATTTATCTATTTGAAAATCAGAGTTACACAGAGAGAGAAGGAGAGGCAGAGAGAGCAAGAGGTCTTTTATCCGCTGGCTCACTCCCCCGATGGCTCCAATGGCTTGAGCTGTGCCCATCTGAATCCAGGAGCCAGGAGCTTCCTCTAGATCTCCCACACAGGTGGAGGGGCCCAAGAACCTGGGCCATCTTCCACTGCTTTATGAGTCCATAGCAGAGAGCCAGATCAGAAGTGGAGCAACCGGGTCTTGAATTGGCGTCCATATGGCATGCTGCCACTTACAGGCAGTGACTTCATCTGCTATGCCACAGCCCCTACCCCTTAATTTTATGTTTCTAAACAATGTGTGAAAAGTGTCATATTTTATTCTTCTGCATGTGAAAATCCAGTTTTTACAATATCATATACTGAACATTGTCCTTTCTCCATTATATATTCTTGGAATCATCATTGAAAATCATTTGACCACAAACACATGAATTTACTTCTGGGCTCTCTATTCTGTTCTATTGGTCATGTGTCCTTTTCATGTTATTATGTGTTTTTTTAAAGATATATTTATTTATTTGATAGTCAAAGTTACACAGAGAGAGAGAGTGGGGGAGACAGAGAGAGAGAGAGAGAGAGAGGTCTTCTATCCACTGCTTCACTCCCCAATTGGCCGCAACAGCTGGGACTGTGCCTATCTGAAGCCAGGAGCCAGGTGCTTCTTCCTGGTCTCCTGTATGGGTGTAGGGGCCCATGGACTTGGGCCATCTTCCACTGCTTTCTCAGGCCATAGCAGAGAGCTGGATTGGAAGTGGAGCAGCCGGGACCTAAACTGATGCCCATATGCAGGTGGCAGCTTTACCTGCTACTCCTATTATGTGTTTTGAATTACTATAGCTTTTTTTTTAACTTTTATTTAATGAATATAAATTTCCAAAGTACGATTTATGGATTACAATGGCTTCCCCCCCATACCGTCCCTCCCACCCACAACCCTCCCCTTTCCCACTCCCTCTCCCCTTCCATTCACATCAAGATTCATTTTCGATTATCTTAATATACTGAAGATCAGCTTAGTATACATTAAGTAAGGATTTCAACAGTTTGCTCCCACACAGAAACATGAAGTGAAAAATAATAGATGATTTTTTTTAAATGATGATGAAATCAGATCAGACCTATTGTCATGTTTAATCCCAGTGAGAGTCAAGTTGGGAGTTGATAATTTTTTTTTTTTTTTACAGAGGATCAGTTTAGTATACATTAAGTAAAGATTTCAACAGTTTGCACCCCCATAGAAACACAAAGTGAAATATATTGTTTGAGTACTCGTTATAGCATTAAATCTCAATGCACAGCACTTTAAGGACAGAGATCCTACATGAGGAGTAAGTGCACAGTGACTCCTGTTGTTGACTTTACCAATTGACACTCCTGTCTATGGCATCAGTAATCTCCCTATGCTCCAGTCATGAGTTTCCAAGGCTATGGAAGCCCCTTGAGTTCTCCGATTCTTATCTTGTTTAGACAAGGTCATAGTCAAAGTGGAGGTTCTCTCCTCCCTTCAGAGAAAGGTACCTCCTTCTTTGAAGACCTGTTCTTTCCACTGGGATCTCACTCACAGAGATCTTTTGCCAGAGTGTCTTGGATTTCCATGCCTGAAATACTCTCATGGGATTTTCAGCCAAATCCAAATGCCTTTAGGGCTGATTCTGAGGCCAGAGTGCTATTTAGGACATCTGCCATTCTATGAGTCTGCTGAGTATCTCACTTCCCATGTTGGATCACTCTCCCCTTTATTTATTCTATCGGTTAGTGTTAGCAGGTACTAGACTTGTTTATGTGCTCCCTTTGACTCTTAGTCCTTTCATTATGATCAATTGTGAACTGAAATTGATCACTTGGAATAGTGAGATGGCATTGGTACATGCCACCTTGATGGGATTGAATTGGAATCCCCTGGTATGTTTCTAATTCTACCATTTGGGGCAAGTCAGCTTGAGCATGTCCCAAATTATACATCTCTTCCCTCTCTTATTCCCACTCTTATGTTTAATAGGGATCACATTTCAGTTAGTATTTTGAACCCAGGCAGATTACTGTTCTTTTGTTTTTTATTGCTTTGGCTATTGTTGGTCTTATGGTGCTCCATATGAATTTGGGGATTGTTAGACTATTATTTTTACTAATAGCATTTTAGAAGTGAGAGTTCTAAGTTTATGGTTTGAGAATTTAATTTGTGGTTTGAAAATCACATTTTACAGCAAAAATAACAAATATGTGTTAAACAATATACTGATATGTTTAAATATATTTAAGCTATTTAAATTTGAAACTATACTGAAATTGTAGTATGTGTTTTCTTCATATATCATAACAAGGACACAGTATCTGCAGAAACAATTTGACCATGTTCCAATTATAAAATATAATACTACATTTGTGTTAACTAACAAGTGTATTATACAACATAAAAGGAGGCATATGCCCAAGAAGAAGTCAAATTCAGCATCAATTGCTGTCATCCCTAACCCTCTCAAATCAGTTCAGGAAGTTTAGAGAAAGCCCAGGTCTGTAAACATTGAATAGCATGATGCTACAAATTATCAATTACTCTTGCCTCTTTGTCAATATACTCCAGACTTAAGTGAAATAAGAAAATTTTCAAATGATCAAGAAAAGCATTTGGTAACAATAACCTATTTTTATCACAGATGATATGGCTTGTTATTAATTTACATTGCTAGATGTACTTTGTTAAATAAACAATAAAACTGCTACTCAACAATCAAGACAAGGGATGCTCAAAATATTCACATCTCAAGGTGTCAGATTCACTCCTATAGATTACCTTTTAGGTACTGTATTAGTTACCACAGATCAGAGAAACCACATAGTATTTGTCTTTTTGTGACTGTGTTATTTCATTAAGTATAATGGTTTCCAGTTGCATCTATTTTGATGCAAGTGACAGGATTTCAGTTTTGTTACTGCTGTGCAGTATTCCACTGTGTATATTTACCATAATTTCTTCAATTGATGGACATCTGGGTTGATTCCATATCTTAGCTATTGTTAATTAAGCTGCAAGAGCATACAGATCACCCTTTCATATGCTGATTTCATTTCCTTTGGATAAATTCCCAGAAATGGGATGGCTAGGTCACATGATAGGTCTATATTCAGATTTCTGAGGTATCTCCATACTGTCTTCCACAATTGCTGCATGAGTTTCCATTCCAACCAACAGTGGACTCGAGTACCTTTAACCCCACATCCTCACCAGCATTTGTTGTTTGTTGACTTCTGTATGAAAGCCACTCTAATGGGGTGAGATGAAATCTCATTGTGGTTTTTTTTAAAAGAGTTATATATGTATTTGAAAGTCAAAATTACACAGAGAATGAAGGAGAGGCAGAGAGAGAGAGAGAGAGGTCTTCCGTCATCTGATTCACTCCCCATTTGGCCACAATTGCTGGAGCTGTGCTGATCCAAAGCCAGGAACCAAGTGCTTCCTCCAGGTCTCCCAAGTGGGTACAGGGGCCTAAGAACTTGGGCCATCAACTACTGCCTTCCCAGGCCACAGCAGAGATCTGGATCTGAAGTGGAGCACCCGTGACTTCAACTGGCACACATATGGGATGCTGGCACTGCAGATAGTGGCTTTAGTTGCCACGCCACAGTGCTGACCTCTCATTGTGGTTTTGATTTGCATTTCCCTGATGGCTAGTGATCCTGAGCATTTTTTCATGTGTCTGTTGGCCATTTGAATTTCCTCTCTTGAAAAATATCTGTTCAGGTCCTTTGCCCATTTCTTAACTGGATTGTTTGTTTTGTTTTTGTTGAATTTCTTGAGCTCTATATTGATTCTAATTATTAATCCTTTATCAGTTGCATAGTATGCAAATTTTTTAAAGATTTATCTATTTATTTAAAAGTCAGAGTTACATAGAGAGAGAAGGAGAGACAGAGGAGAGAGATCTTCAATCCATTGGTCTGCTCCCTAATTGGCTGCAATGGCCGGAGCTGTGCTGATCCAAAGCCAGGATCCAGGAGCCTCCTCCAAGTCTCCCAAGCAGGTGCAGGGGCCTATGGACTTGGGTCATTGACTACTGCCTTCCCAGGCCACAGCAGAGATCGGAAATGGAGCAGCCAGGACCCGAACTGGCATATGCAAATATTTTCTCCCATTCTGTCAGTTACCTCTTAACTTTGCTAAGTGTGTATTTTGCAGTGCAGAAGCTTCTCAGTTTGATGTAATCCCATTTATTAATTTTGGCTTTGATTGCCTTTTCAAAGAAGGCTTTCCCTAGCCAATGTCTTGTTGGGTTTCCCAAATGTTCTCTAGAAATTTGATGGTATTAAGGCATAGATTTAGGTCTCTGATTAATTAGAGTGGATTTTTGTGTAAGGTAGGGTTCTTATTTTAAAGATATTTTATTTATTTGAAAGAGCTACAGAGAGAGAGAGAGAGAGAGAGAAAATCTTCCATTCACTGATTAATTTTACAAATAGCCACAATGGCTGGAGCTGAACTGATCTGAAGTTAAGAGCCAGGAGCTTCTTCTGGGTACCCCAAGGAACTAGGCCATCCTCTGCTGCTTTCTCAGGCACATTAGCAGGAAGCTGAATCAGAAGTGGAGTAGCTGGGACTTTAACTGGCACCCATATGTGATGCTGGCCCTGCAGGTTGGGGCTTTAACCTGCTGCACCACAGTGCCAGATCCTAAGGTAGGGTTCTCGTGTCATAGTTCTGCATTCAGAGATCCAATTTATCCAGTACCATTTGTTGAAGACATTGTCTTTGCTGCAGGGATTGATTGATCTTCAAATTGTTTTTGGAAGTATGGACATTTTGATGATATTAATTCTTCCAATCCATGAACATGGAAGATCTTTCCACTTTTTAATCTTCTTCTATTTCTTTATTTAATGTTTTCTCATTTTCATCATAGAGCTATTTGACTTCCTTGGATAAATTTATTCCAAAAAATTTGAATTTTTTTTAGCTGTGGTGAATGGGAGTGATCTTAGAAGTTCTTTCTCAGCTATCGCATTTTCTGTGTTAATAAAAGCTATTGATTTTTGTGTGTTGATTTTATATCTTGCTACTTTACCAAACTCTTTTTTGAGTTCCAATAATCACTTCATTGAGTCTTTTGGGTCACCCATATATAGAATCATGTCATCCGCAATTAAGGATATTTTGACTTCCTCCTTTCTAATTTATATCCCTTGGATTTGTTTTTCTTGCATAATGGCTATGGATAAAACTCCCAGGGCCATATTGAATAGCAATTGTGTCAGTGAGAATCCTTGTCTGGTTCCAGATATTAGTGGGGATACCTCCAACTTCTCCCCATTCAATAGGATGCTGGCTGTGGGTTTGTCATAAATTGCTTTCATTGAGGAATGTTCATTCTATACACAATTTGCTTAAGGTTTTCATCATAAAAGTATGTTGAATTTTATCAAATGCTTTCTCTGCATCTACTGAAATAATCAGATGGTTTTGTTCTTCATTATCTTAATGTGATGTGTCATGTTTCTTGATTTTCAGTTGTTGAACTATCTCTGTATACCAGGGGTAAATACCACTTGGTCCAGATGAATGATCCTTCTGATGTGCTGTTGGATTCAACTGGTTATTGTTTTGTTGAGGATTTTTGCATCTATGTTCAGGGATATGGGTCTATAATTCTCTTTTTCTGTTGTTTTTGATGGTCTATAGTTCTCTTTTTCTGTTGTTTCTTTTTCTGGTTTAGGAATTAAGGTAATGCCAATTTCATAGAAGGAGATTGAGAGGATATCCTCCCTTTCAATTGTTTTGAATAGTGTGAGAAGAATTGGAATTAGTTCTTCTTAATTGGAAGAATTGGAATAAGTTCTTCTTAAATGTCTGATAGAATTCAGCAGTAAAGCCATCAGGACTTGGGCTTTTGGTTGTTGGGAGGATCTTTATTACTGATTCAACTTTCATCTTGGTTATTAGTCTGTTTAGATATTCTATGTCTTCAAGACTCAATTTTGGTAGATTATACATGTCCAGGAATCTATCCATTTCTTCTAGGTCCTGATTTGTTGGCATACAGGTTTGTGTAGTATTTTCTGACCATTCTTTTTATTTCTGCAATATCTATTGTTGCATCTCTTTTCAATCTCTGATTTTATTGATTTGGGTCTTCTCCCTCTTCTTTTTGTTTAGTTGGGTCAGTGGTGTGTGAATTTTGTTTATGTTTTCAAAAAAAAAAAAAGCTCTTCATTTCATTGATCTTTCATATCATTTTTTGTTTCAATTTTGTTTATTTCTTCTCTAATTTTAATTATTTCTTTTCTCCTGTTAATTTGAGATTTGTGTGGCTGTTTTTCTACATCCCTGAAATGCAATGGTAGTTTTATTTGGTGTCTTTCCAGTTTCTTTTTTTTTTAACTTTTATTTAATGAATATAAATTTCCAGAGTACAGCTTATGGATTACAATGACTTCCCCCCATAACGTCCCTCCCACCCGCAACCCTCCCCTTTCCCTCTCTATCTTCCCTTCGATTCACATCAAGATTCATTTTCAATTCTCTTTATATACAGAAGATCAGTTTAGCCTACATTAAGTAAAGATTTCAACAGTTTGCTGCCACACAGAAACATAAAGTGAAAAATACTGTTTGAGTACTAGTTATAGCATTAAATCTCAATGTATAGCACACTAAGGACAGAGATCCTACATGAGGAGTAAGTGCACAGTGACTCCTGTTGTTGACTTAACAAATTGACACTCTTGTTTATGGCCTCAGTAATCACCCTACGTTCTTGACATGAGCTGCCAAGGCTATGGAAGCCCCCTGAGTTCACTGACTCTGACCATATTTAGACAAGGCCATGGTCAAAGTGGAAGTTCTTGATGTAGGCACAGATTGCCATAAACTTTCACCTCAATGCTGCTTTTGCTGTATCCTGTAAGTTTTGATGTGACATATTGTCATCTTTATTCATTTCCTGGAATGTTTTTATTTCTCTTTTTGATTTCTTCTATGATCTACTCTTCATTCAGGAGCATGTTGTTCAGTCTCCATGTGGTTGCATATATTCTAGAGATTCTTGGGTTGTTTATTTCCAGCTTCAATCACTGTGATCAGAGAAGATGCATGGTATGATTTTAATTATTTTGAATTTCCTGACCCTTGCTTTATGGCCTAGTATATGGTCTATCATAGAGAAAGTTCTATGCATTGAAAAGAAGAATGTGTATTCTGTAATTGTGGAGTGATTGTTTCATAGATATCAATTAGGTCTACATAGTCTAGAGTTTTGATTAGCTCTGTTGTTTCTTTGTTGTCTGGTTGTTCTACCCATTGATGAAAGTGGTGTTCTGAAGTCCCTTGTTGCTATTATTTTGGAGTCTAGGTCTCCATTTAGGTCCATTAACAGTTCCTTTAAATAGCTAGGTGCCCTGTAAATTGGTGGATATACATTTATTATATTCACATCTTCCTGTTGAATTGATTCTTTAATCATTACATAGTGCCCTTCTCTGTCTCTTTTAACAGTTTTTGTGTTAAAGTCTGTATTGTCTGATATTGGGATGGCTATGCCTACCCTTTTTTTCTTTCCATTATCATGGAATATCTTTTCCATCCTTTCACTTTCAGCCTACATGTATCTTTGTTGGTGAGATCTGTTTCTTATAAGCAACAAATTGATTGGTTTTTAATCCATTCAGCCAATCTGTATCTTTTAACTGGATAGTTGAGATCATTTACATTCAAGTTAACTATTGGTAAGTAACAACTTGTTCCTGCCATTTTTCCATGAATATTCCTATTGTTTACTTTGGATTTCTTTTGTACCTTTTTTAGATTTTCTGTCTTCACTTTCATTCATGTTTATGGTTTTTCTTCTGTGTTTTTGTATGTAACACATCCTTTAGTGTAGGCAGCCTTTGGACAAGTCAAGGCCAATCTTGGCTTGTGGAATTCCTGGGATAAGAAAGTCACATACTCCCATCTTGAAGGAGGATGATGATCAAGAACACTCTGTTAAAATTATTTATGCTACCGGAGTTTCTGCATTTATTTTTAGGCATTTGTTGAATTAGTTTTTTTTTTTTTTCTCCCCTCTATGGTGGCTTTTGTCTTTGAGCCATGCCTCTATGGTTTAGTGGAATATCTATACTTAGAGTGAATACCAAGAGGTGTGTGGTGAGTGTGGCCAGGGAGCTCTGGCTGGTGCTTTAGGATGTGATGAGTATCCAGGGTGGCACCCAAGTTAGACGTGATCACTCTCCTCTAGTTAACAGGATGGAGGGGAATGGATGGCTCCGTTGGTGCAATCATCCCCTCACACTGTCTCCCAACTGAATAATGTCTAGGTGTTAGCCCTCAATGTATTTAATATTCATCTGCACTGCCATATGAGTCACAAAAATGATCTGCACAGTCCTTGCTGTTAGCATATTTCTGCTGCAATGATCTGCTTTATACAACCAGGGGGTTCTCAGAGTTTACAGCAGCTCCCAGTGATTGCCTAGAGCCCCAGCAACACCCTGCTCCTCTCATGATGTCACAGTGTTTTTCAGTCTCAGGATCCAGGGCTCCCATGGTGAAGGAGTCAAAGAGGGACCACTACAACCCAATACCCTTCCCCATCATCGAGAATCTGAGGACTTCCCAGAGCCACTGCCTGTGTGTGTTCCACCCCAGCAGATTGAGCCTGAACCTCCTAGCCAGACCCAAAGTCAGAGGAGAACACGGATTTTTCTTCTTGTAAAATCCCTGGATCACACGTGTGTACAATACCCACCAGTTGTAGCCCCACTCCCTTCACAATTGTGCTGGATACCTACAAGAGTCCCCACAGGTGGCACTTCCCATCCTAGGGATGGCTGCCCTTCCCCACCCGTTGCTGCTGAGTGCAGCTGGCAAGTTGGAGATCATCCCCACCAGCTGCTCTTGAACTGCCATGGTTGCCCTTGCTGACCAGTTGGAGAGTCTCCTCTGAAGTTGCTGGGTGACTGCAAAAGAGCTGGATCAGCTACTAACTGCTTATATCTAAAAATGGTGCCAGCCTTCCCACAGCTGGCTGAAGGTCGCTGTTGAAGGTAGGGGGAGACAGGCTGCTTTGTTTTTTTTTTTTTTTACCCTCTGGATGAGCAAAATGAGTTGTCAGATTAAGCTCTTTTGTATAATTACATCCATAATGGATCATTAATAATTTTAAAATTATTAATTTTAGTACATTAAACTGTTATTTATATTGCCATAATGTTTACAAATAGAAAGGTATTTTTATTATGGCATAAAATTTAGTCTAAATTTTTAGTCAGATTTAGAATGACTTTTTTCAGCCTACATGCATCTTAACTCATTGCAAACATAAAACTAACCTACATTTATCAACATTTTGGGGTTTAAATGCTAAATTTAAAAATTCCTTTGTTCATTAATAAGCAGATTATTGTTAAGAGTTTAGATTTGTTCAAGGTTAGATTTGTAGTGCGGTAAAACCACATTTACTCACCTTGTTAATTAAATCAATGAAGAACCATTTGATTAATGGTAGTAATACTTTTAAGCATCTTTTCCTAATCAGCATAGTACCTGTTACTACATCATTCATTGATTTATGCTTTTTATTTTTGTCCTTGGAAAAGTTCATTCACTTGTGAGGCTTTTTCTATGAATGAATATCAATGCTGTTCTTTGAATCACATAAGTGGTTGAGATTCAAAGAAAGTAAACTGCCAAATAATTTTAAAAGCGGTTACTTCTCATTGGCCAAAACCAAATCTTTAATAAGCAGTCATGAGGTTCCAGTCTTTATGGGTGTGCAAAGAAACTGTGTTCAGAAACTTATCCTCCAAGCTTCATAATCAACCAGTGCCAATGCAGAAGAGAATCTTCATTTTTTGGGTTCCAAATCTATCTTCTAATTTTTTATAACCCCCAAAATGTTTTTTCTGAATATTTTTCATCACAAACATATAAAAAATATTCACACATTAGCCTGCAAATCTCATTATTTATCTTTTTCACATTTATATGTAGGGAAAGAATTTTCTCTATATAAATGTACAAAGAAATTCGGAAAATTGTCTCAGATTGCCAGACAAGCCTTTGTTTGGACCTTTGTTAAGACAGAAGTGCTACAATAAGCAATAGCCTAGAGATCTGATGATCTTATACGCATGACCCATATGTCTCAACAAAGAGCTGTACAGAGCCCTGGACTAGATGTTTTGAAGTAAGGTCCTAAATGTTATCATAAGCCTCGATATGCCAATTGCTGGTGCCTTCTTTTATGCTTGAGTGCCTTATCTATGAAAAGAGCAGTAGAGAGGAATACTCAACCATCAGCCAACTCTATATTTCTGTGATTCTGTAACTTTAGGTGTATATGCATAGGAGAAAAAAAAGTACCCACATATAGTGTTGATAGGAATATGAACCAGTACAAACATTACAAAAGACAGTATGGAGATTCCCCTAAATCTGAAAACAGATCTACCATATGACCCAGTCAGCCCACACCTGGGAATTTACCCAAACGAAATGAAATCAGTATATGAAATAATTATTTACACCCTCATGTTTATAACTGCTCAATTCATAATAGGTAAGATATGAAATCAACCCAGATGTCCATGAACTGATGACTGGGTAAAGAAAATGTGGTATAAATGCACAATGGAATACTACTCAGTCACAAAAAAGGATGAAATCCTGTCTTTTGCAACAAAATAAATCCAACTGGACACAATTATACTTAGTGAAATAAGCCAGTCTGAAAAAGACAAATATCATGCTTTCTCTGATAATGTGGTATTTAATTAGAATACAGAGGAGCACAATGTATAAGAATCAAACTGCCATCTTATGATTTGATTATTGCTTATAGCCCTTGTCTATACTATGTGGAACAGTGGTCTTTTTACTTTTAGTTTATTGAACATTATGGTTAGTGGTGCATTAAGCCTATGATTATAATGTATACTGAAAGTATGTTATTGCAAAATTTGAAGAAAAAAAAGGAAGGAAGGAAGAAGCAAGATTAAGGGAGGGAGGAAAAGATGGAAGTATGATTATTTTTTAGAATTATATCTATGAAATCATGAAATTTGTTATCTTTATATGAATAATAGTCAAAAATGAAAAAAATTAGAAACCCTTGAAATAAACACGTGTATATCCAACTTCTACTCAAAAAAGAATAAAGAATTCGCTTACATAAATATTTCAGTTGAAGTGTTGGCTCTTTAATCCTGCTAAATGTAGGCATACTGCTGTATTTTTTTTATAATAAATTTGAATTTAACCGGTTTACTTTCTTCTATCATACTGCATCCATGTTAATAATTCAGCTTGAACTGTGTTATAATTTGAAGACTAGAAGTATTATTCTTGTGTGCTCAGATTAAGTTCCATAGCATTATAAGCATATTTAAATATTAATATTGATGAGATTAATAGAGATAGGATTTATGATTGTGTATAAATCAGGCAAAAATGTGTGAAATGTGTGGAATTTTAAGTCAAATATTAAATATATATGGCAGAAGCACTGTAATTTTATTTTTTGTGTTAGAATGTCTTTAATTTCCAATTAGTTTTCTAGCTCCAAATTCATAGGAACCAAAATGCATGCAGAAGCAGCTCAGGAACCTGATCAGAATGAACTGTTGAAACTGAAAGAAAGGCAAATCACTGAATTTAGGATTCATTTTCCATTCTTTGGCTTCCCTTGTCTGATTTCTTTGTCATTTCTTGTTTCAATGTTACTATTAAATATATTTTGTAATCTTCTTTTTTAAAGACACAAGTATGAGGATACTAATGGGAACACACATTCTTTTTGTTTTGAATATTTATCCCACACCATATTTTTACCCAGTGGGATTGACGTTGTACACCAATTCTGTGTTAAATACACCAGGAATGAAATTAAGTACTTATAAATTAATCTGAAAATGTTTTATTATGTTCTTATTAAGCCACTGTTTATTTTCTACACTTCATTTTAAAATCTGTGACTCCTCAAGTACCAAGCCCAGACTTGTTTCAGTATTTTAATACATTATAATTTCCACCCTTCCTAAAGCATTTTGAAATTAGGAAACAATGCTACACATGAAAGGAATAATAAGATCCCAATTTTGTTTGTTTCTTTTTAAATTATCAACTTTGAATATGTGGCCATGTCATTTAATATCACTATAGGAAAAGTAATCAAAAAGCCACACAGAATGTTTTATCAAATGTTTCATGACCTATGTTAAAGTAATATCTTTGTGAGCCGACTATGACGTTGAAATATGATTAATGTGACATACTATTTAAATTTTGTTTCATGAATCCAAAAATTTTAAAACACATTTTGTTAAGGCACTTACCTTGATCAAAGCTGTAATGTTATGCTCTCTTTTGGGTGCCTCATGACCACATCTCATGCTTAGCATCTTTCATTCTCAGGCCCATTCACTCTGCCAGGTAATACCTCCTATGTTGCCGTTCCATGTTGGTCAGGCTCTTCTCTTTATACTTGTTGCTCCTTACCCTGCACATATAGGTGATCCATAGAGAATATTCAACATTGTCATTAATCTGTTCATTTTCCCTCTGTTATGATAAATGGATTCATCTCTGTCCTTTCTTCCCCAAAGATTTATTTATTGAAAAGTCAGAGTTACCAAGAGAGAGGGAGAGGAAAAAAATCTTCCATCTGCTGGTTTATTCCCCAAATGGCCATAACAGCCAGGGCTCATCCAGGCCAAAGCTAGGATGGGGAGCTTCATCTGGGTCTCTCACATGGGTGCAAGACCAAGGTAGTTGAAACGTCTTCTACTGCTTTCCCAGGCACATTAACAGAGAGCTGGAGCAGAAGTGGAGCAACCAGGACTTGAACTGGTGCTCGTATGTGATGTCAGCACTGCAGACAGTGGCTTAATCCACTATGGCACAGTTCTAGCCCCATGATTTCTGTCCTTTCACTACTATCATTCTGACCCCTTCTGAGGATCTGTCTGGGCCATACTGAACCAAATTCTTTTCTATCTTGACAAAATATTGATGTTCTAAACTTATCTATTAATTCTGAATCATTTAAATCTATATATTCTTATTTATTTAAAATTATTATATTAGGAATAAATGTTTTTAAATTTATTTAGTAAATATAAATTTCCAAAGTACAGTTTATGGATTACAATAGCTTTTTCCCCCCAGGTAACTTCCCTCCCACCCAGAAGCCTCCCATCTCCCGTTCCCTCTCCCATTCCATTCACATCAAGATTAATTTTCAATTCTCTTTATATACAGAAACCAATTTAGTATACGTTAAGTAAAGATTCCATCAGTTTGCACCCACACAGAACATAAAGTGTAAATTAATGTTTCAGTACTAGTTATAGCATTAATTCATATTGAACAACAAATTAAGGACAGAGATCTTACACGGGGAGTAGGTGCACAGTGACTACTGTTGTTGAATTAACAAATTGACACTCTTGTTTATGGCGTCAGTAATCTCCCAAGGCTTTAGTCATGAGTTGCCAAGGTTATGGAAGCCTTTTGAGTTCACCGACGTCGATCTTATTTAGACAAGGCCATAGTCAAAGTGGAAGTTCTCTCCTCCCTTCAGAGAAAGGTACCTCCTTCTTTGATGGCCCATTCTTTCTGCTGGAATCTCACTCACAGAAAGCTTTCATTTAGGTTTTTTTTCCAGAGTGTCTTGGCTTCCCATGCCTAAAATTCTCTCATGGTCTCTTCAGCCAGATCTGAATGACTTAAGGGCTGATTCTGAGGCCAGACTGCTGTTTAGAACATCTGCCATTCTATGAGTCTGTTGTGTATCCTGCTTCCCATGTTGAATTGTTCTCTCCCTTTTTTATTCTATCAGTTAGTATTAGCAGACACTAGTCTTGTTTATGTGATCCCTTTGACTCTTAAACCTATCAGTATAATCAATTGTGAACTGAAATTGATCACTAGGACTAGTGAGATGGCATTGGTACATGACACCTTGATGGGTTTGTATTGGAATCCTCTGACACATTTCTAACTCCACCATTTGGGGCAAGTCAGCTTGAGCATGTCCCAAATTGTGCATCTCCTCCCTCTCTTATTCCCACTCTTATATTTAACAGAGATCACTTTTCAGTTAAATTTAAACACCTAAGAATAGTTGTGTGTTAATTACAGAGTTCAACCAATAGTATAGTAGCCATTAGTAGCCATTCTAACTGGGGTGAGGTGAAACCTCATGGTGGTTTTGATTTGCATTTCCCTGATTGCTAGTGATCCTGAACATTTTTTCATGTGCCTGTTGGTCATTTGCATTTCCTCTTTTGAAAAATGTCTATTGAGGTCCTTGGCCCATCTCTTAAGTGGGTTGTTTGTTTTGATATTGTGGAGTTTCTTGATCACTTTGTAGATTCTGGTTATTAACCCTTTATCTGTAGCATAGTTTGCAAATGTTTTTTCCCATTCTGTCAGTTGCCTCTTCACTCACCTGACTGTTTCTTTTGCAGTACAGAAACTTCTCAATTTGTCGCAATCCCAAATGTTAATTTTGGCTTTGACTGCCTGTGCTTCCAGAGTCTTTTCCAGGAAGTCATTGCCGGTACCTATATCTTGCAGGGTTTCTCCAATGTTCTCTAATAATTTGATGATGTTGGGTCATAAATTTAGGTCTTTAATCCATGTTGAGTGAATTTTTGTGTAAGGTGAAAGCTAGTGGTCTTGCTTTATGCTTCTGCATGTGCAAATCCAATTTTCCCAGCACCATTTATTGAATAGACTTTCCTTAATCCAGGGATTTGTTTTAGATCCTTGATCAAATATGAGTTGGCTGTAGATGTTTGGGTTGATTTCTGGTGTTTCAGTTCTGTTCCATTGGTCTATCCATCTGTTTCTGTACCAGTACCATGCTGTTTTGATTACAACTGCCCTGTAGTATGTCCTGAAATCTGGTATTGTGATGCCTCTGGCTTTGTTTTTGTTGTACAAGATTGCTTTAGCTATTCGAGGTCTCCTGTGTCTCCATATGAATTTCAGCATCATTTTCTCCAGATCTGAAAAGAAGGTCTTTGGTATTTTGATTGGTATTGCATTGAATGTATACATTGCTTTTGGGAGAATAGACATTTTGATGGTATTGATACTTCCAATCCATGAGCATAGAAGATTTTTCCATTTTTTGGTATCCTCTTCGATTTCTTTCTTTAAGGTTTTGTAATTTTCATCATAGAGATCTTTAACGTCCTTGGTTAAGTTTATTCCAAGGTATTTGATTGTTTTTGTGGCTATTGTGAATGGGATTGATCTTAGAAGTTCTTCCTCAGCCATGGCATTGTCTGTGTGTACAAAGGCTGTTGATTTTTGTGCATTGATTTTATATCCTGCTACTTTGCCAAACTCTTTTATGAGTTCCAATAGTAGAGTTCTTTGGATCCCCTAAATAAATCATACCATCTGAAAAGAGGGATAGTGATGCCTTCCTTCCCTTTAATTTCTTTTTCTTGCCTAATAGCTCTGGCTAAAACTTCCAGAACTATATTGAATAGCAGTGGTGAGAGTGGGCATCCCTGCCTGGTACCAGATCTCAGTGGAAATGCTTCCAACTTTTCCCCATTCAATAGGATGCTGGCCGTGGGTTTTTCATAAATTGCTTTGATTGTATTGAGGAATGTTCCTTCCATACCCAGTTTGCTTAGAGTTTTCATCATGAAAGGGTGTTCTATTTTATCAAATGCCTTCTCGGCATCTAATGAGATAATCATATGTTTTTTCTTCTTCAGTATATTTATGTGGTATATCACATTGATTGATTTGAGAATGTTGAACCATCCCTGCATATCAGGGATAAATCCCACTTGGTCTGGGTGGATGATCTTTCTGATGTGTTGTTGCATTCTATTGGCCAGAATTTTATTGAAGATTTTTGCACCTATATTCATCAGGGAAATTGGTCTGTAATAGTCTTTCAATGCTGCATCTTTTTCTGGCTTAGGAATTAATGTGATTCTGGCTTCATAGAAAGAATTTGGGAGGATTCCCTCTTTATCAATTGTTCTGAATAGTTTGAGAAGAATTGGAGTTAGTTCTTTAAATGTCTGGTAGAATTCAGCAGTGAATCCATCTGGTCTTGGGCTTTTCTTTGTTGGGAGAGACTTTATTACTGTTTCAATTTCTGTCTCAGTTATGGGTCTGTTTAGGTTTTCTATGTCTTCCTGGTTCAATTTAGGTCTTAGGTTGTATGTGTCCAGGAATCTATCCATTTCTGATAGGTTTCCCTGTTTGCTGGCATACAAGTCCTTTTAGTAATCTCTGATGATTCTTTTTATTTCTGAGGTGTCTGTTGCTACATTTCCTTTATCATCTCTGATTTTATTAATTTGGGTCTTTTCTCTTCCTTTTTTAGTTAGTTGGGGAATGGGGTGTCAATTTTGTTTATTTTTTCAAAAAACCAGCTCCTCGTTTGGCTGATTTTTTTGTAATTTTTTTTTTTGTATTCAATCCTATTGATTTCTTCTCTGATTTTAAATATTTCTCTTCTCCTACTAGATTTGGATCTGATTTGCTGCAGTTTTTTCTAGATCCTTGAGATGCATTGAAAGCTTATTTATTGGTGCTTTTCTAATTTCTTAATGTAGGCACCTATTGCTATAAACTTTCCTCTTCACACTGCTTTTGCTGTATCCCATAAGTTTTTTTTTTTTTTTTTTTTTTTTTTTTTTTTTTTTTTTTGACCGGCGGAGTGGATAGTGAGAGAGAGTGACAGAGAGAAAGGTCTTCCTATTGCCGTTGGTTCACCCCCTAATGGCCGCCACGGCTGGCGCACTGTGGCCGGCGCACTGCGCTGATCCGAAGCTCGGTCCCATAAGTTTTGATATGTTGTGTTGTTATCCTCATTTACTTCCAGAAAGTTTTAGATTTCTCTTTTGATTCTTTTGATTTCTTCTATGACGCAGTGTTCATTCAGGAGCATGTTGTTCAGTCTCTATGTGTTTGCATGTGCGCTAGGGATTCCTGAGTTGCTACTTTCCAACTTCATTTCTCTATGGTCTGAGAAGCTGCATTGTATGATTCTATTTCTTTTGAATTTGCTGAGACTTGCTTTATGGCCTAGTATGTGGTCAATCCTAGAGTAGGTTCCATGTACTGCTGAGAAGAATGTAAATTCTTTAAGGGTAGGATGAAAAGTTCTGTAGATATCTGTTATTATTATTTATTTTTATTTATTTTTCAAAAGGAATAAATTTTTTGTTGACAGGCAGAGTGGACAGTAGAGAGACAGAGAGAAAGGTCTTCCTTTTGCCGTTGGTTCACCCTCCAATGGCCGCCGCTGCCGGCGCTTGCGGCCAGCGCACCGCACTGATCCGATGGCAGGAGCCAGGTACTTATCCTGGTCTCCCATGGGGTGCAGGGCCCAAGCACCTGGGCCATCCTCCACTGCACTCCCTGGCCACAGCAGAGAGCTGGCCTGGAAGAGGGGCAACCGGGACAGAATCCGGTGCCCGGACCGGGACTAGAACCCGGTGTGCCGGCGCCGCAAGGTGGAGGATTAGCCTAGTGAGCGGCGGCACCGGCCAAAAGGAATAAAATTTTGTTTTTTTGTTTTTTTGGTTTTTTTTTTTATTTTTATTTTTTGACAGGCAGAGTGGACAGAGAGAGAGAGTGAGACAGAGAGAAAGGTCTTCCTTTTGCCGTTGGTTCACCCTCCAATGGCCGCCGCGGCCGGCGCGCTGCGGCCGGCGCACCGCGCTGATCCGATGGCAGGAGCCAGGAGCCAGGTGCTTTTCCTGGTCTCCCATGGGGTGCAGGGCCCAAGCACCTGGGCCATCCTCCACTGCACTCCCTGGCCACAGCAGAGGGCTGGCCTGGAAGAGGGGCAACCGGGACAGAATCCGGCGCCCCGACCGGGACTAGAACCCGGTGTGCCGGCGCCGCAAGGCGGAGGATTAGCCTAGTGAGCCGCGGCGCCGGCTAGGAATAAAATTTTAAGAGCTCTTGTATTACTATTCACAATTGCAAAACTCTCTCTCCAACTGAACAGTTGTCATATCTTACATTCATTACGCCAAAGTGTTCAGATAATTGACATAAAAATAACAAGATCAAATATTTGCTTCAGTCTATTATGAATCTTTATTTTTCAAATGAACTTGCACAAAGTGTGTTGGAGACAAGGGTTTATCAACTTATAAGGAAAAAAAGCTATTGTCCTAGAAGGATAAGAACAAAGCTAATATAAAGTTACAAGGAGATGGAATGGATTTTCTGCTTTCTGTAGGTAATAAGAATTCCTTCACAGTGTGTGTTTGTGTGTATGTGTGTGTGTGTGTGAGAGAGAGAGAGAGAGAGCGACACAGAGAGAGAGAGAAAGCGAGAGAGATAGAGAGGGCAAAAATTGCAGAGGTAGCTAATTGCTATGTGAGCTATTACTGATTACATTGGAAATTTAGGCTCCAAAAGAAGTCTTCTTACCCTGTTTTTGTTTTTTTTTTTTTTAAGATTTATTTATTTATTTGAAAGTCAGAGTTATACAGAGAGAGGAGATGCAGAGAGAGAGAGGTCTTCCATCTGATGGTTTACTCCCTAACTGACTGCAATGGCCGGAGCTGTGCCGATCTGAAGCCAGGTGCCTGGAGCTTCTTCTGGGTCTCCTACGTGGGTGCAGGGGCCCAAGGACTTGAACCATCTTCTACTGCTTTCCCAGGCCACAGCAGAAAGCTGGATCAAAAATGGAGCAGCCGGGTCTTGAACTGGTGCCCATATGGGATGCCTGTGCTTTTGCCAGGGCATTAACCTGCTGCGCCGTATTGCCAGCCCCCAAATCCCTTATCTTTATTGTGTGGTGCAGTGTGTTGTATACACCATATTGTATATCAGCAGGTACACCTAGAAATACATATTGGATCGGAACATAAAAACAGTTTGGCCTACTAAACAATTCAATAATGCCAAAGACTCAGAAAAATGCAAAAAGCCATACTATTTGATGTTAAATTTAAGGGAGCTTCATAGCTATCCTAGAGCTGAGAAATAATAGTTGGTGGCAGTTGCTTGTTACACATCGAAGTGTCAAGATCAGCTCTGTGTTACACAAAAATAAATGGTAATGGCTTGCAGAAAGGACAAACCAAGGCCAAATGGGGAATTTGGAAGCTATTTCTAGGATCTGTATAAAAAGGCCATCATTTCCCAAAATTCCGTATGTTAATATACAAAATTCAACAAAGATTCTTCGGATTTTAGATTTTAATGCAAGTGTTAAGTATTCAAATGACATCTAAGGCTCAGAAGCATTTAGATAACCACAAAGTAGAAATGTGTACATTTAATGTAATCCCATTTTCTGTACGCAGGCTTGAATAGAATACTTTCTCCTTGACTCAATAGGAATCTTGGTGGGTTTTTTGTACTGTTTTAGAGGATTGAAGTTTAGTTGGAACTCTAGGTATCCCATGCAGCTGTCAGGAACTCAATTGTTTGAGTCACTGCTGTTGTCTCCAAGGGTCTGTACTGGTGGAAATTTGGAGTCAGGAGCAGGAGACAGAAATCAAACCCATGTAGTCCAATGTAGGATGTAGGCATCTTTTTTAAAAATTTTATTTATTTGAGATGCAGAGTTACAGAGAGAAAAGACAGAGAGAAACGTCTTCTATTCACTGGTTCACTCCCCAGATAGCTACAATGGCTGGAGCTGGACCCATCTGGAGCCAGGAGCTTCTTCTGGGTCTCCCCCATGGGTGTAGGGACCCAAGCACTTGGATCATTTTCCTCTGCCTTCCCGAGTCATCAGCAGAAAGCTGGATCAGAAGCGGAACAGCCATACTCAAATAGGCAACCATATGGGATGCTGGTGTTATGCGTGGAGGTTTAACCTATTTGGCCACAGTGCTGGCCCCAAGGGATGAGTCATCTTAAATGGCATCTTAATTGCTAGGCTTAGTGTTCATCCTTACTCATAGTTGTTAATAAAATAATTTATGTTAAACTTTTGATACAAGAAAACTCCTGTGAGGCAAATAAAATAGGTGAAATGTTTTCTAGGCTTTAATTTCCTGTATTAGGAAAATTGCTTCATATAAATAGTGAATGAAAAGATTTAGAACAAAGAATATAGGTCATCATATTTTTCACAACAATGATATAAGAAGAAACAAATGATAGCCCACATGTTATTTTCTGGAATCTTACTGATAATAAAATACCTCCCAAAGATTTTGGTTTCTTCAAATGGCAATGCTTTCAAGTTCTCCAAGTAAGGCAATAGATAATTTTATTTCTTAGGACTTTATGTTGCTGGACAATGCCAAGTACTAAAAATTCATTTTATTGACAATAACAGGCAAACTTCACTAGATATTAGCATTACCCAATACACTCAATATAAGACCCTGCCTCTTCCTGGAATCACAGTGTCCTAAATTTTAATGAAGTAGCTGAAAAGCATTTGCAAATAAGAATGATCCTGTGAATTTTATTTGAATTTTTAGGTCAATTTTGTCATGACACATTCTTCATCCTCTGTCGGGTTGTCACCATGTGAAATGTCTCCAGAGAACAAAGAATATTTGTCTGGAAACAGCCTCTTCAAATTTTCTTTTTAAATAATGACTAGTCAAAATCATTCTGACTAGGTCACTGCCAAACAATAGTTCTGATCTATTTGACGTGTTACTCCATATTACATCAAATGAAAATTTTCTCATACTTCATAAAATTTCTGATGTGTTTAAAGTTATGGCTATCTTCCAACAACACTGCAATGTGATAATTAATGATGTTCAGACTTATTTCCCATCATTTTAGTTTGCTTTAAATTTTTCATTTATTACACATTTTTCTCTAGACCTTCCTTGAGATTACTCTCACTATTGACTGTGAACAACTACTTATTTTCCTCATTAGTGAAATGGTAATGCTAACTACATTGTCAGATTAGGATATGGTTAAATGTTTGCACACGTAAGGACTAATAGCAGTACTATTATTAAAATACGGGGTTAAATGAATGTGTTATTTGATTAAGTTGGAAATGCTAAACTAAAAGGGATTATATAAATATTACACATATCTTTAGTCACACATTGTAGGAAAGTCCACACATATTAAACTAACAGCATTACTTAATTCACAAATGTGCATCCTTACATATGGGTCTTTGTGACCCCAATTATTCATTCTACTTTCTGATATATTTTTCCTTTACTTATGGAATTTGTTTTCTCTTTCTATACTGATTGCTCTGTTTTACCATCATATTTTACCTGTACAGTAAGCATTAAAATATAAAAATTTTGCTGTTAAAACAATCAAGTTCAATGAAGCTTTTATAATATGAAAAGTTAAGATAAGCCTTCAAATGATAATGGGCACAGATACTAATCAACTCACTCAGAGAGCAGATCATCCACCAGCCACCCTAAAGAGGAGAAGAAATCAACCTTTTCTCATCTCCTGTTCTTTCCTTCAGTGGTGAATGTTCTAGATTGTATCAGTCCAGCTTGTTTCTCTGATTTCTATCTGGAACAGAATCAATCCGAACTGAAGCCCAGATGGATGACATCATGTGAGAAAATAGTGTGACACAATTCTTCTCCAGGCAATCTTTGCAGTTGTGGGGGGAAAGGGTTATTTTCATTTTTTGCTTACCCAAAGGCTCCTGCCTTCTCCTCAATGTAAGCAGAAGTAAACTGATGCATGGGGCCTGCACCAGCTGTCACATGACTTACTGTAGATGCAATAGCTCTAAAACTTCCCTTTCTTTTTGGAGGGGCTTTGTTAAGTGAAAGCACCCTGATGCTACAACTAAAGCACAGTTTCTAAAACTCAGATCTGAGCATGCTGTTCGCGTCCCTAAAATCCTTACGTTGTGCTGCTGCTTGCATGACAAGGTCAACTCTCCCTTACATAGCAGTGAGCCTTCCCTGATACAGCACTTACCTGCCAGTTAAGCATCATCACACCTCTCCCCACCTCCATGTGAACCCCAGTGCTAGGATATTCTGGAGTGTATCAAATTCTTTCTGCATATTCCTGGTATGTCTCTTCTGTCTTCCTTGTCTTCTTGAATGACATGAATAACATTCCAATTAACCCTATTAAGTAAGAAACCTTCATTGATCATTCAGTTCAGATAATACTGTCCTACTTTGCAGTAGTATTTTTGTCGCTCATTTCATGTGTCTCTGGCACTGACTGCAGAACTCTGAAGTTAGAATTTTAGTTCTTTTTTAAAATTAGTAAATTATTTCTCTCTTACAAGTTATTTCAAAGAACTTTTTTTTTTAATTTTAGGAAAAGTAAAGAAAGGTAATTATGGATTTTTGGCATATTTAGCAGGGTAAGGTTAACACTGAGCAAAGGAAACATTTAGGTAACTTAAGATGATGGGATATAAGTATATTGTCTACTAACATTTACTGAGAGCTTACTATGTATCATGCTCTCTACAGGATTTTTTCCTATGTTTCAAATCATATAATTAGATAGAGTGGTTGAGAACTTAGGGAATGAAAATGACTCAAGATTGAGCCAAAAAAAAATTAAAAAAAAAAAACAAAACAAGTTCTAGACATTGATATCTCAAGTGGGGAAATTTTTAATGCTGTTACCTCTATAATTACTAGATTTTTAATTAGATAAAGTGTGGAATAAAACCAATTAATATGTAACTGCAGTATTTAATTTATCTTCCAGAACACAGGTCTAACTGTTGACAATAGTGTTGCAACTGTCCCTGTGTATATAGGTTATGGATTCCTAGATTTTAAAAAATTATGAATTGAGAATTATGAACTACAGATGAACTGTTATATTTATAACATAATATTTTTACCTAAAGAAATAAAGATCACTTTGAAATAAAATAGTTTGTATGTTGAACAAAATTCAATCATTTCATTCCAATGATATATAAAAAAATTGTATTTTAGACCAAATTCTATGTATAAACTAGATAATTTTAAATGAATTTGCATATATCATGTAAATTTAGTTAACCTTGCATATATAAATAACTGCTTTTTTCTCCCATTCTTGGTACATTCTGTGGTTAATGCTAATTACAATGTGATTAAAGTAAATTGTATACAAGTGTAAAAATGGAGAATACTGTAAACAATCATTGAATCTGGTAAAGGTTATGAGTGGAGATCTAAGAGGGAAGGAGAGGAGGGGTTGGAGGCTAGAGGGAGAACACCACTATGTTCCTAAGTATGCATGTATGAAATATATGAAATTTGTACTACTTAAAAAAATAAAATGAAACTGGCAAAAAACAGAGAATACTATAATCCGTTTATTATTTAAAATACATTTCTGTAAACACCTGTAATAAAAAAAAACCCTACTATTCTAATTTGATTGATCCAAAAGTGCTTGGGAAAATCAGCTATTTAAATTAGGCCAGCATGTACAAGGCGCTTCTGCCAATATGGTATTGTCCAGAAGCTTCAGTGTTTTTGCAGATTTGTATAATAAGCAAATTTCATTAATCTATTCATTGCAACTGATAGTATTCTAAAATTCTCACATCATTCTACCTTTCCAAATGGATAAATGGCTGGCATTTAAAGTTTACTTTCATAGTATTTCTTCAGAGATAACTTGAAAAGATCAAGTAAGGAAAATTTATATGGATTTGATCTTGGGCACATTGAATGTAATGTGACTTTGATAGTAGATATGTGGACTAACTGATTTTTTTTTTTATATTACAGGGTACAATTGTAGTCCTTGGGGCAAATAGTCCTTGTTTGTTTGATATTGCATGGTGGTAGAATATGGGGAAATGGTAATAAAGGAAGAGAGATTAGGATCAAAGTTCAAAGAACTCCTATATTTAAAGACTGAAGTAGAACAAATTTGACACAAAAGAACTAGAGAAATAACCAAGAAATCCTGAAATATAGGTATTACAGTTATTAAAATAGTAGAGTATTGCAAGAAATAGGAAAATTTTCACTGAGCCAAATGCAATAATTTGGGCAGGTAACGTTAAGATAAAGTAAGCACTATAAAAGATAAATGTATAAAGATAAATGCATATAGGGTTTCTTGTGCCTTTGTTAATAGGGGGCAAATTCTCAGCATAATAGGTATAATCTCTACCCCACTCAGCAAAAATAAATTCTTAAATTAAAATTAAAGTAAAAAGACTGATTCTGTGAAAACATTAACTGAGACATACAGTCCTCTTTCCTTATACCTATAGCCATTGTTAATGCTATATCAACGGATGTTAAAAGAGCACAGGTTTTCTGAGTTGGGATTTTTGTGATAAATATTCATTGCTTTTGGGTATGCACTTATAATGTAATGCATTAGTAAGTATCCTAAAGTATAGTCAGATGTAAGATTCAGCTCCTAAGAGTGGAGCTGAGATCTGGATTTGGTTGGAAGAGGTCAGTAAAATAGACTGGTATTGAGAAAAATACAGAATTTTGGAATTCAATCTACTGAATATTCAGTGATTCCTAAAATTCACTTTTGCCCTGGCTTTCATAGCAATTATTATTTCCTTATATTCTTTTTAGTTTCTGTTTCTGATTAGTAAGCCTCTGAACTTTATATCCACCATTCAGACATCTAAAGCTCAGTCTTTGTATGCCTTGTTTAAACTAATAGTACTGTTTACTTTGTTTTCTCTAAATAACACACACCAATTTGTAGCATGGATAAAATTTTTATATTTTCCATGAATTCTTTTCCCAATATTAGCACATTTTTCTTTTTGACCCCACTAAATAGGAAGTCTATAATAATTATTAAGGCTACAATAATTCAACCAACTGCAGGTTAAATCTATTTGAGGATAGATTCCAAGATGGAAGAGTAGGTAAAGGGCATACTCTGCTGCACTGTTCTTGGCAGACTGTTGGCTCCAAATGTGATCTAGAATTGTGGCATTGATGGACACAGAACAAAGGATCTGAACCTACCAAAAGCATAAAACGAGGTTCATAGAGATGGACTGTCCCTTTTTGAGCACTTCTAGTGCACACTAAACAAAACATCAACTGAATATTTGGGACAAATTGATGTTGGCTAATATTGTAAAACTGCATCAGAAAAATAAATATTTCAATGTCAGACCTGGGGCAAATCTTGACTTTGGATGCTAGCTAGTTAGGAAATAGCAGATGTATTCCTAGGTTCAGAAAAAATAAACAGATTGCTCAGAATTTCTAGACGGGCAGCTAGAAATGAAGCCAGATTTTTTTTTTATTGTACTTAGTCTTTCAATGTACAGATGACATTGCGCACTAATAAGCATCAAAAAATTCCAAAGTGTTGTGATGCCACAGGTTAAGCCACTGCTCAGGATGCCTATATCCCAATCCAATATTTTGTAAAAGTGCCTAAGAATTCAGCAGATGATGGAGAAATTACTTTTTACCCTGCCATCCATGTGAAACACATGGAGGTAGTTCTGGGCTCCTTGTTTCATCCTACTTAGCCTTAGCTGTTGTAGGCATTTAGGGCCTGAGCCAGTTGATGAAATATATATATATATATATACATTTGCTATCTATCTATCTATCTATCTATCTATCTATCTATCTATCTATTTTCTGCCACTTTGTTTTTCAAATTAAGAAAAAAAGGTAAACAAGAAATTCTGGGAACTATTCTTAAGAACAAAATTGTGTGTAAGAAACCATCCCACGCGGCAGCTCACTAGGCTAATCCTCCACCTGTGGTGCTGGAACTCCGGGTTCTAGTCCCGGTTGGGGTGCCGGTTCTGTTCCGGTTGCTCCTCTTCCAGTCCAGCTCTCTGGCCTGGGAAGGCAGTGGAGGATGGCCCAAGTACTTGGGCCCTGCATCCACATGGGAGACCAGGAAGAAACACCTGGTTCCTGGCTTCAGATTGGCGCAGCGCACCAGCCGTAGCGGCCTTGGGGGGTGAACCAATGGAAAAGGAAGAACTTCTCTCTGTCTCTCTCTCACACTGTCTAAATCTTCTGGTCATAAAAAAATCCATATAAGAAATAAAAATTCCAAATACTCAGATGAAGATTGTAAAATAGCTGTTTTAAGAAGACTCAGTGAAATTCAGGAAGACACAGAGATCCCATTCAATATTGTAGTGGAGAGATTGGATAGAGAGATTGATGTAATTAAAAAAATCAGGCAGAACACTTCATCTGGAAAGTACAATAACTGAAATAAAAGTGTGATAGAAGGCATCAATAGCAGAAGAATAACAGAAGAAAGGATCAGTGGGCTCAAAAATAGACAATTTGAAAATGAGTAGAGCAAAGAGGAAAAAGAATCAAGAAGAATTAAGAAAGCCTACAGGAGCTATGAGATAGCAAGAAAACAGCAAATTTCTGAGTTATTGGGATTCTAGGGGAACTTAAGAAAAAGCAAAATATGGTACTGGCTTAGCTCCATAGACTAATGAAACAGAATACAGACCCTATAACTAAACCCTTACATCTATAAGCAACTAATCTTTGACAAAGGTACTATGAACATGTATTGGAGAAAGAACAGTCTTTCTAATAAACTACCTTGGTGCCAGAAAAATGGATATCTACATGCGGAAGACTGAAACTAGATCTCTTTCTTACCCATATACAAAAATCAATTCAAAATTGATCAAAGACTTAAAGTTGAGACTGGAAGCTTTGAAACTATTAGAGTAAATCATAGGGAAAACGCATAAGGACATAGGAGTTGGGAAGGATTTTCCAGATCAGACCCCAAAAACACAGAAAATAAAAGCAAAATGGAAGAAGGATATGCCATCAAACTAATAAGCTTCTGTCCATTAAAGCAAAAAATCAATAGTGAAAAGACAGCCAAAGAGTGGGAGAAAATATTTGTAAGCTATACATCTGACATACATATCCAAAATATACAAGGAACTCAAGCAACTCAATAGCAAAAACAAACAATCCAGTTAAAAATTGAAGTACATTTAAACAGATATATCTCAAAGGAAGACACATAAATTGCTCACAAGCTTAGGAAAAAAATGCTCAGTCACTAATCATTAGGAGAAAGCAATTTAAAAACCACTACAAAATAGCATATCACTCCACTCCAGTAAGTTTGGCTTTTATAAAAAGACAAAAAAAATAATAGATGTTGAGACTGTAGAGAAAAGGGAGGCCTTACACATTGTTGGTGAGAATGTAACAGTTCAGATATCATGGAAAACAAAATGTAAAAATAGAACTACCATATGATCCAGCCATCCCAAATGTGTGTGAAGGTCCAAAGGAAATGCAATTCATTTATCACAGAGACATCTATACTCCCATAATTATTGCAGCATGGTTAACAACTGCTAAGAAATGTAAATAACTTGTGTGCGTATCTACTGACTAAAGAATAAAGAAAATGTAGCACATATACAATGGAATATTACTCAGCCACAGATAGAATGGAACTTGGATGGAACTGGAGTTCATGATGTCAAGTGAAACAAAGTCAACCACAGAAAGAAAAAGATCACATAATCCCACTCATATGTGGAATGTAAACATTAGGTGATGACATAGAAGTTAAAAAAATAATTATGGTTACCAAAAGTTGGGAAGGGCAGTGAGGAGGGAAGTATGGAAATGGTTAATAGGTGAGTCTGAGGTTGTAGCTAAGTAGGAACAAGAAGTAGGGTTTGCATTAGGGTGCCTATAGAAAATGTTATTGTACTCTATACTTCCCTATTAAGGAAATTGGAAGAGGAGCTGACATTGTGGTGCGATGGGTTAAGCTGCCACTGTGACAATGACATCCCATATTGGAATGCCGGTTCAAGTACAACTTTTTCTACTTCCAGTTCAGCTTTCTGCTAATGTGCCTGGGAAGACAGTGGAAGATGACCCAAGTATTTGGGCACTCAGGATAGAATTTCTGGATCCTGGCTTCAGCTTACACAAATCTAGCTATTGCAGACATTTGAAGACTAAACCAGTGTATAAAAAATGTTTCTCTCTCTGTCTTTCTTTCCCTGTCACTCTGCCATTCAAACAAATAAATAAATCATTTTTTAAAATCTGAAAGATAGGATTTTGAATGTTTTCACTATAAAGCAATACAAACTGTTTGAAATGATAAATACATTTACCCTTGTTGAACACTGTATAATGTATATATGTAATAAAATGTAACATAGTGCCTGAAAATCTGTGCAATTTTATGTCCTTTAAATTATTTTAAATAGAAACAAAAATTTAGAAATACGATGAGCTTATATTCTAAATAGCTTTATCATTCATTCTCTCTTCTTATACCCATTGATGCTTTTTCAGTTCTCATCATTTCCACCTGAACTATTTCAAAAGCTTCATAAATGTTCTCTCTATATCTTATCTTGTTCTTATACAATCCATTCTTCATATTGCCTTGTCAGATTGATCTTTCTAAAACAGAAATTGGATCAATTGCTGTTCTTCTGAAAAACCTATAGTGGCTTTATGATGCCTACAGAATAAAATCCAAATTCCATTTCATAGCCCAGACATCCTTTATGACTTTGCAAGGCACGTTCTTCAAAGTCAACATTTATTATTCCCTTTCTTCTTTGTACCCTCTATCAAATTACTTTTAGTTAGCAAAATGTATTATGTGATTTCATACACTTAGAACTTTGTTGTTCCTTCATGTAAATGTATGGTTTTTATTTTAGATAAAACTCAAATATTGGGACGGAACTGTGGCGCAGTGGGATAATGCTCTTACGACACTGGCATCCTCCCATATGGGTGCCGGTTCTAGTCCCGGCTGCTCCTCTTCCCATCCAGCTCTCTGCTATGGCTTGGGAAACCAGGACAAGATGGGTCAAGTCCTTTGGCCCCTGCACCCATGTGGGAGACCTGGAGGAAGCTCCTGGCTCCTGGCTTTATGGCTTGGGAAACCAGGACAAGATGGGTCAAGTCCTTTGGCCCCTGCACCCATGTGGGAGACCTGGAGGAAGCTCCTGGCTCCTGGCTTTGGATCGGCACAGCTTCGGCAGTTGTAGCCATTTGGGGAGTGAACCAGCAGAAGGAAGAACGTTCTCTCCGTCTCTCCCTCTCATTGTCTGTAACTCTACTTCTCAAATAAATAAATAAAATCTTTTTAAAAAACCTCAAATACTGTGTTTTCATTAAAATATGTGAGACTCTCATAATTATTCATTTCATCCTCTGTGCTACTGTGGAACTTTGCACGTTATTAAACACTGCATTCTGAGTTTTTAACACAGAATCTGCTAAGGAAAACTTTGGGCACAGTACAGGCAATCCTGGCCCACAATCAGTACTCTGTAAGCTATCCTATCATCATTTCAAACTCCATCAATCTAAATCAGAATTGTCCATCTTGCACCTAATGTTCTCCAATCTTCTGTGCTTGTCAGTGGAAGTATCATCCTTTTTGTCATTTATTGTTAAAATCTTGAAATCTTCTCTGACTCAGCCTTCTATTTAATTTGGGATGTCCGATCAGGAATTATGCTCACTCTAGTCAACAGAACACAGAGATTTCAAAATTTTCTTGTCAAGCTAGTCCACTGACAGAGTCCTCAGGGATCTCTGAGTTTCCTTTTGTTCCAGTTTCTACAGACAAAATAAAAATTGCTGCTTATCACAGTTAAGAATATACTGTGCCCTTTTCTCACTATGACTTCAACATTCTTCCAGTTTCAGTTGGGGCAGGTAAATTAGGCTAGAACTTTAAAAATACTTAATTAGCTGCAGCCTTTTTCAAAAGATAAACCTAATAATCAGAAAGCATATAACATGGTACAACTTCCACAACATTTTTTTTTTTACTTGAAAAACAGAGTTACAGGTAGAGAGAGGGGGAGATAGATCTTCCTTAGGCTTGTTCACTACACAAATGGCCACAATATCTGGGGCTGGGCCAGGCCAAACCAAGGAACCAAGAGCTTCTTCTGGATCTCCTAGGTGGGTGGCAGGAGTCCAAGCACTTAGGTCACCTTCCACCACTTTCCCAAGCACTTTAGCAGGGAGCTTGATTGAAAGTGGAGTGTCTGACACATGATTCAGTGCCCATATGGGATGCCAGTGTTGCAGGCAGCGGCTTAACCCATTATACTACAACATGAGTCCCAAACAATTTTTCTTTTATTTTTTAAAATATTTAATTTTATTTATTTATTTGTTTTTTGAGAAGTAGAGTTATAGACAGAGAGGGCTAGACAGGGAGAAAGGTCTTCCATCTGCTGGTTCACTCACCAACTAGCCCTAAAGGCTGGAGCTGGGCCAATCCAAAGCCAGGAGCCTGGAGCTTGTTCCAGGTTTCCCAAATGGGTGCAGGGGTCCAAGTACTTGAACCATCTCTACTACTTTCCCAGGCCATAAACAGAGAGCTGGTTCAGTAGAGGCGCAGCCAGGACACAAACTGTTACTCATATGGGATGCCAGCGTCAACAGAGGCTTAGCCTACTATTTCACAGGACTGCCCCCCCCCCATTTTTTCTTTTCTTTTTTTTTTTTAAAGATTATTTATTTATTTATTTATTTGCGAAGTAGAGTTACAGACAGTGAGAGGGAGAGACGGAGAGAAAGGCCTTCTGTCCGCTGGTTCACTCCCCAAATGACCACAATGGCTGGAGCTGTGCAGATCTGAAGCCAGGAGCCAGGAGCTTTCTCCTGTCTCCCAAATAGGTGTAAGGGCCCAAGGACTTGACCTATCTTGTACTGCTTTCCCAGGCCACAGCATAGAGCTGGATGAGAAGAGGAGCAGTCAGGACTAGAACCGGCACCCATATGAATGCCGGTGCTGCATACAGAGGATTAACCTACTGTGCCACAATGCCGGCCCCCCAATTTTTTCTTTTCTAAAAAAAAGGTTTTTTTTTTTATTTTTAATTTACTTGAAAGGCAGTGTTATAGAAAGAGATTCAGAGAGAGAGAGAGATCTATCCACTAGTTCACTTCCCCAAATGACTGCAGTGGCCAGGGCTGGGCCAGGCTGAAGCCGGGAGCCAGGAATTCCATCCTGGTTTCCCACATACGTGGCAGGAGCCCGATTACATGGGTCAATTTCCACTGCTTTTCCAGCACATTAACAGGGAGTTGGATTGGAAGTGGAGCAGCCAGGACTCAAACCAACTTGTAAGGATGCCAGTATCGCAGGCAGCAGCTTAACCCACTGTGTCACAACACAGACCGACCACAAACTTTTTAATACGTCTCATCAAACTTGTTTCTTAAAATTATTGGTTTTATTTCACATTCTGCCTTTAAACAGTTGTATCACTCCCAAAGTGTTCATGTCAGTTTGTAGGTAATGTGCCTGGTTCGTGGTTTCTGAGTTCCAGCTTGGCTCAGTGTGTAGGGCACCATTTTAACATGCACCGTTGGCTAGCTCCTATTAGATATTTTGAGCAAAAAGTTTTGCAGTTAAGTCTTTTTAGATACACTTTATTTCTCATTAGAGATATCCTTGTTAACCTGACAACTCAAATGGTGAATGAACTCTGTACGAGATCCCACTCCTCTTCCACATTACTTCTGTTCACAATTCATTGATATAAATCTGTCATTTGGGTTCATAAGGGAGAGAGGATGTACAGCCACCATGTTTGCTCAGGAGGGAGAGGAGAATTGGATACAAGTGCACAGTACAAATGACTCAATACACTGCACTGGTTTGGTGGGCTTTAATACAATTTGAGAAACCAACTATTTTTAAATTATTTCTCCTACAGGAAAAATACACTTTAGATTCCAAAAAATTACGTCAATCTTTGAGAATAACACATTGAACGTGTTGTCTTCACAATGAGATTATAAGTATTTGAAAGGCAAGGGCTTTTCTTTCATTCCCATCATATATTTAGAAAAATTTTAATTGAACATAGGAGTTGCTCAATTACTGAATCATTAAATAAATCAATACAATTTGAATAAATAGCTGCCTGACTGGATCTGCATATGAAGGATATTTTCTTTTTCTTAAATGTTTGTCTTTTATAAAGCTCTCTACTTGTACTTGCAAATAATTGTAAAAGATGCAGCAGTAATTTGGCAACCCATTGAATCATCAACTCGTTAAATTATATTTGTATTGAGTTAAATATTCTTGCGTAAGTAAATTTGACTGAGAGTGTGTTTTTACTCTTTTTAATACATTTTTGTTATGTGTGCATAGCCAGTCATTGATCCCTCTGACTTTTCCATAGTATGATTACGTATCACTAGTTCCTGGATCAGTCTTTCAATGCTACAGCCTGCGACACAAACAAAAATCAATAATTATGATCCTACCTTTATTAATATCGTGATATTTTGACCATTGGCCATAATTTTGCTTCTTTCAAATATCATATTGAAAATATTTTGTCTTTTTTTTCTTTCAACTTTGTTAACTGTTGTGTCAGAAATAAATGCCTAGTCCCAGCCTAATAACCATGATGAACTTACAGAGGGTGGAAAAGTACATTTATAGTTCAATCATTAGTAATTATGTCTCCTTTCCATAGAAATCTGACTGGATTATTTCACCCCAAACAAAAATTTTGACGTGAAAGTTACAGAGTCAGATACTTTCTCAGTCAACTGAGATATAATAATTCCATTGTTATTGCCAAAGAACTCATTGTGGATTTTCAGTGTTAGCTTTTTTTGACTTTTTCAAGTAATACACAATTTTTACCTTAATTTGATTTTTTGTTTTAAATATATTTTGATGTGTTATTAGTGCATATCCTGATTTTTCTGTGACAAAACCCAAAACACAAGAATTAGGAAAAAGAAAGACAAAAAGAAATACAAATAAAAGGAAAATTACAGTGCCTAAAATTTTAAAAGCATGAAAATATTAGAAACATTTAATAATCTAAATCACTCTCATTCAATTTTCTCTGGAATTATATAATAAAATGCATTAGAAAAAAATTTTGGTGTGCAATTTTTTTCTGAGGAAAGCTTTTGGGTATGTGTAGTAAGACATTCTTTTTTTCAGCAATGTTTCTTACTAAGTGTTTGGTTAGCAAAAAAAAAAATTTTTAAAATGCTAACTAATACAACACAAATATATCTTGTCAGATTTATCAATGTCTACTGTACAGAAAACTTTTATAATCTGATCTAGCCTTAATGACAGAAAAGACAAACAAAAAAAAGCTCTCTCAGAATAAAAGCCAGTTTTACCTTTGCAGAGAGTCCTGATTCTCAGAACACATTTTTCTGTACTATCTTTTCTTTCTGTACAATTAGAGTACACAGATCTCTGTGCTGGGATATTATTGTACCACCGTCTTTACATTAGTAACAGTGATTCTCACTAAAGGGCTAGAACATCTTAACTTTGGTATTACATTCATTTATTTGTCTAGCTTTTAACACAAAGGAGGGGCACGAATGATCAATCATCACGATGTGGCCTCTTCTACCTGCCAGGAGGCCCTGAGAGAGATGATATCGAGGAAAGTGTTTCACATTTTTTTTAACACTTATAAAATCCATGCTGTGGCAGGCAATAACCTCCAAAAAACACCCAACCAAAGCAATTTTGCTGCTACTCAAATTGTCATCTTTTCTCATACAGAATGTTTTTTAAGTGATGTTGTGAATAAGATTAGATCTTAAATAATTCATGAAGTACATGAAACACCTCCTTTATTTTTAGAAATTATCATACCACATTTATATAAATCAATTAGTTATTTTATAAAATATTGAGATAATTTATAACTATGTGTCTTTAAAACACCATGCACAAATTTTATCTGCAGCATATTGTTCTGAAAAATTTTATTAACTCAACATTATAAATGGAGAACTTTTATCCCATGATTCATTTTCTAAATGGAGTACAATGACCTCCATCCTGGCAAGAGGTCTAGAAGGAGATTGCTTGACCTGAAAGTCACTGACTGGGAAATACAAGCTCTATTTGTATTTCTACCGAATTTATTTTCTGGAGAAGTAATATTCAATATATTTTAATTAATTGGTGTGGCATATAGTGAAAGCAGGATGATTATTAATTTTAAATTCAAAATTTCATGAATGTGATTTTCAAAAAGAAAAAAACTATTATTAAATATTATAAGACTTAAATCAAAATTTCAAAATAGCCAAGAATTGCTTTTAGTCTTTGGAGGGAGAATTAAATTCTACAACACTGTAAGTGACTCTTTAGATAAAAAAAAATTTTTTTTAAATATAGTGACTCGCAGATGTATTTGTTGGTATTCAATCAAAACTACTTGAAGGGCAGGCATGTAGCCCAGTGATTAAGACACCCATATCCCACATTGCAGTTCTGGATTTGAGCAACACTTCTGGTTTTTGATTCCAGCTGCCTGACCAGGCATACCTTGGGAGGAAGTGGTGTTGGATCAAATAATTTGATTTTTCTCACCCCTATGGGAGTGAATTCCCAGTTCCCAGCTGTGGTCTCCACCCAGCCCTGGCCACCCTGGGAGCTTTGGGTGTGAACCAACAGTTGGGAGATCTCCCCACCTCCACTCTCACTCTGATACCACCTCTCAAATCGATACCTAAATAATTTTAAAGATCTATTTGAAAGCTTAAGTTTATTTGCTATAAAATACTTGTGGCAAATTGTGTTTCCAGTCATTTTTAAGGTAACAGAATCATATAATTAATTCCTTTTTGGAAAGGATAAAGAAATTTCTATATAACTATTTGCACTGATATAGAGAAAAGAATATTTTACTAAATTAGTTTAATTTATTTTAAATAATTTTGACAACTTTAAAACAATAATTGTCTTAAAAATGTAGTGCTTTTTCATAGCATTGGGGTAACATAGTGGTGAACATGTTTGGCTTGTGTGGAGAAAGATGATTTGGGTGTAATTCTCGAAACTAGAGCTTATCTCTGATATTTAGGTATTCTTTTCTCCTAGTTCTTCCTCTCGCATGTAGCCAGATACTAAGAACTAGTGATATCTTGTGTTTTATTACACTTATGGTTATAATATGGTTATAATGTACTTTTTTTTTATAATGTACTTTTGCATGCATTATCTCCTTTCATCTTCATAACAACCTCTGATTAGGTAATATTACTCTCATTTTATCAATAAGGAAACAGGAAAAATTCATCTTTCTCAAGAACTAATAATGACACATTTTCTCTCCCAAGGAGACAGTGTGAGCAGGGCTGGACCTCAGTATTCTTGTTCAGGGTACAGTCCCTTAAAACAGTGGCATTTGAGGTTTGAAAATGAGGTTACATTGGACAGGCAACTTACCACAGTATTTTCCAATCTTGGAAGTGGAAATAAATTTTTGCCTTCAAAAGTTGCCTAGGTGAATCTTATTTTTGAAACAACTTCTGCATCTAATCTGGAGGTTTTTTGTGTGTGTTAGATTTATACATGTAGAGTTGCATGATGTCACTGCTTTTGTTTGCATTGGTATTTACAAATACAGTGTCATCAATTAGCCCTTTTGTAATGACCCCAGAAAAATTAAAAAACTCTTATGTATTATCATGAAATGAAGGCCAATGGCATCAAGGTACTTTATAGAAATGGAGATTTCATCACAATTCAAATGTCTCTGAGCATCAGAGGAATATTGAGGCATCATCTTCAAGCACATGAAGATAGGCAAGTAAAACACAACTTGCAATATAGCAGTCAACATCATATTCACATTGACAATGAAAAACAATATCAATGATTATATTATATCATCATAGTACATTTGAATTTCATTAGTTTAAAAACTATTTTAATTTGCAAATTTTTCAGCATTACAACTGAACATCCACAAGCCTAAACAATGAATAAATTTTTACCTCTTTATACAATAATGTGTAAGTTTATGAATACATAACATATGCAAAATATATAAAATATGCAACACACGTATAGCAGATACATGCATTTATGCTGTCTGATATATTGAGAAGCACAGTGACTCTATTAAGTATGAAAGTATTCTATTGAAACACACAAATAAATGGAGAAATTGATATCACAAAGAACAGTTGACTAGGAAACAGGAAGCACATTTTTATTATTAAAATTAATCATTTCCATCAAATATCACTAAATAAAATATTTCTTGATTTCACTTTCAACATTTGCATAACAATATGATCTACCATCTGGGAGGTTATTTAAATTGTTGATATGTTAACATGTATGTGTAATGTGTGATTTATAGTGAGCCCGCATGAAGTCTCTACTTCCATGGATTCAACCTAACTGATCAAATTTATTTTTAAAAATTTGTGTCTTCTCTGGACATAATGGACTTTTTTCTTCTTATTTTCCTCTAAACAATGCAGCTTAACAATTATTTACACGGCATTTACATTGTAATATAAATATTTCAGAGATAATTTAAAGTATGAAAGATGCCATAAGCTATATGCAAATACTGCACCATATTATATAAGAAACTTGAGCACCTGTAGATTGCAGTATGCATAGGGCATCCTGGAACCAATCCACTGCAGGTACTGAGTTTTGACTGTGAGTAAAACACACACATACATGTGCAGAGGGAGTTTCAAAAGTTTGGAAAATTTTTGAAGAAGGAAATTTTCAGAAAAGTGCAAAAAAAAAAGAAGATCCCCTAGGATGAGAAGACAGACATGGCTGCAGCCAGCCACACGACACAGCCAGTGACTTGCTGTGGGCTGCCATCTTACCGCGTCAAGGCAGGAGAAAATTGCCATGACCCCGCTACTCCGTTAGCTGAGAGGGAGTTCCGCAGTCACACATTGGCTTTTACTTCAGCCTGGAGGACCGACTGGTGTCTGAGAAACTGCTTGACTTGGAGCAGGGAAGCGGCCTTCCTTGCTACCCATCCTCTACAGAGCCCCATACTTGGCAGCGGAAAGCTGTGCAGCACATCTCTGTTACTAGCGTTGTAGTCAGAGGGCAACGTCAGGAAAAGAACAGATCCTCTGCATCCTAAAACTGGGAGTTTCTGGACATTAGCGCCAGGGCTACTCTCATGCATTCTGTGTGAGTAAGGGCATTCACCTTAGCTTCTGGAAGGTAACAGTAGAAGCAACAAGAACCTGACTATCACATTTGCCAGGGAGACTGATACTGGTTTCTCTGTGGACCAAAGATACACACCCAAGGAAGCTCCTATTCATCTCAAAGTCACACTTCTGTCTCTCTGAACTGCAGCAGACTAGTCCACTGTGCCACCTGTAGGCTCGGCTGACGCGATTAAGGCAAAAGAAATCATTCAGAGACTACTACACTCCTGAGCTCAGCTAAAACCGAAGTCGAAGCGACAAGCCAAGTGATTTCCTACATTCCACTAAACCAAACCATATGGAAAAAGAGGAATTCACATAAACTATTGGTGGGGATGTAAATTAGTGCAGTCACTGTGAAAAATAGTGGGGAAATTTCTTAAACAAACTAGAAATAGGCTTGCCATATGATCCAGCAACTCCACTTCTGAGTATATACCCAAAAGACTTGAACACAATGTGTGAAAGACATACCTGCACTGCCATTTTTATAGAAGCATTGTTCACAGTAGCCAAAATTTGGAATTAATCAAGGTGTCCATCATCAGATGAATACATAAAGAAAATAAAGTATATATGCACAGTGGAATATTATTCAGTTATAAAAAATGAAATTCTACCATTTGCAGCAAAATGGATACAGCTGGAGGACATGATGTTGAGTTAATTAAGCCAGACTCAGAAAGACAAATACCTCATGTTTCCCTCACATGTGGGAGGTAAAACTCAAAAAAAAAAAAAAGTAAGAAATGTCTGTGTGTATCAGTATTGCTATTGCTACAAGTATAGTTTTGTAAAACTTGGTTTTATACTTTTCAAACAAATTGTTAAGAATGTTATACTAGCCGGCGCCATGGCTCGCTAGGCTAATACTCTGCCTTGCGGCGCCGGCACAACAGGTTCTAGTCCTGGTCGGGGCACCAGATTCTGTCACGGTTGCCCCTCTTCCAGGCCAGCTCTCTGCTGTGGCCAGGGAGTGCAGTGGAGGATGGCCCAAGTGCTTGGGCCCTGCACCCCATGGGAGACCAGGAAAAGCACCTGGCTCCTGCCATCGAATCAGCACAGTGTGCTGGCCGCAGGGCGCCGGCTGTGGCGGCCATTGGAGGGTGAACCAACGGCAAAGGAAGACCTTCTTCTCTGTCTTTCTCTCTCACTGTCCACTCTGCCTGTCAAAAAAAAAAAAAAAAAAAAGTTATACTAGTTTACATTTCTACCGGCACGAGAGTATACTTTTCCCCACATCATCACCAGCATTTGTAGTTTGTTAATTTCTGTATGTGGACCATTCTAACTGGAGTGAAGTGAAACCTCATTGTGGTTTTGTGTTGCATTACCCTGATGGCTAGTTATCCTGAACATTTCTCAAGTGTCTGTTGGTCATTTGAATTTCCTCTCCTAAAAAATGTCTGTTCAAGCCCTTTGCTCATTTCTTAACTGTATTGTTTGTTTTGCTGCTGTTAAATTTCTTGAGCTCTTTATAGATTCTGGATTTTTGATAAAAAGCCATTAACCCTTTTTCAATTGCATATTGGCAGATATTTTCTCCCAATCTGTTGGTTTGTGTCTTCACTTTGCTGAGCGTCTCTTTTTCAGTGTAGAAGCATCTCAGCTTGATGTAATCCCTTTTGCCAAATTTGGCTTTGATTTTTCTTCTGGAGTTTTTTTCAAAAAGTCTTTGCCTATGCCAATGATAACTGGATTAATAAATTATGATATATATATACTGTAGAGTACTACTCAGCTGTAAAAAAAAAAAAAAAAGTAATCCTGTCTTTTGCAACAGGAAGGTCACAACTGGAAACCATTATGCTTAGTGAAATAAGCCAGTCCCCAAAAGACAGATATCATATGTTCTCCCTGAGGTAACTGTTAGAGTACCTGAAATAAAATGTATTGGAGTGGAACTGACATCTTGAGAAGCAATGATTGTTTATAGCCCTTGTCTCTTTCATTGAAGAACTGTGTTTTGTTTTCTCTTTATACTATTTGTTGAACTCTTTTACTTAGGGTAGGGTTAACTATATGATTATTAAGTTTACTGAAAAAAGATCATTGTGAAAATTAAGAGTGGGAATCTGATAGGAAAGGGAAGAACCGTTGGAGCACAGGTGGGAGGGAGGGTGGGGGGAAGTGCCACTATGTTCCTAAAATGGTACAAAAGAAATATATGAAACTTATATAACTTAAATAAAATATATAAATAAAAATAATCTTAAAAAATGTGATACTTCTGTAGTTTTAATGGTCTGTGATTACTGCACATGGGCAGGCGCCGTGGCTCACTAGGCTAATCCTCTGCCTGTGGCGCCGACACACGAGGTTCTAGTCCCGGTTGGGGCACTGGATTCTGTCCTGGTTCTCCTCTTCCAGGCCAGCTCTCTGCTGTGGCCAGGGAGTGCAGTGGAGGATGGCCCAAGTGCTTGGGCCCTGCACCCACATGGGAGACCAGGGGAAGCACCTGGCTCCTGGCTTCAGATCAGCGCGGTGCGCCTGCTGCAGCACAATGGCCGCAGTGGCCATTGGGGGGGTGCACCAATGGAAAAAAGGAAGACCTTTCTCTCTGTCTCTCTCTCTCACTGTCTACTCTGCCTGTCAAAAAAAAAAAATACAAAAAAAATTTACTGCACATGGGTGAAATGGTCATTTTTATACTTAATTATTGTTTATAGGTGTTATAAACTAAATATAAATTATTGTTTATAGCTGTTCTTCTTAAAGTATGGTCTTTTTGTTTTTCACTTCTTAAACTTCTTATTCAGTGAATCATTAAGCCTTTTTACTGTAATATAACTTTAAATTAAGATATCTCAAAAATTAAAAAAAAGTTAGAAGGAAAGAGAGTGGGTGAATAGGAAGAGGGAGGGAGAGAGGGAATATCATTATGTTCTTAGAATTGTATCTGCAAATCACATTGGATCTGCTAAAAACTAATTAAAAGTTAAAATGGAAAGAGCACAATATAAAAAAAAAATAAAAAGAAATACCACATCTAAGCTTTAAAGATGCCTCTGAGGAGAATATAGGAGAGCAGAAAATAAGCAGGAGTCCAGTGCCCTATGTTTATCTACAGTAACCTACCATAAGTGCCTCACAGGTTGAATTTGCACTTGAGATCTCATTTGTAATGCTTTGAAGCTTATTCATGTTTGTAAACTACTGCGTTGGGGGAATGCTTCTATAGAAATATTTTACAGATCACCCTGTTGGTAACTGCTTCATGAAAAAATCTTTGTTGCATATTTGATATATTATAATATAAATATATGATGAGTCACAGTGAATAAACGGCTACAATAGGGAAGAACTCTATTTGCATAAATCCATTAAATTGTACGGTGAAAGAAAATGAAGAATGCCTCAATCCTTGGGTTTTCATATATCCTTGCTTAGATTTGCTTTCCTGGGAATTAAACCAGAGCCCTATAAATAAATAATATTCAGGCCAGAGTGCTGTTTAGGACATCTGGCATTCTATGAGTCTGCTGTGTATCCCGCTTTCCAATGTTGGATTAGTCTTTCCTTTTTAATTCTATCAGTTAGTATTAGCAGACACTAGTCTTGTTTATGTGATCCCTTTGACACTTAATCCTATTATTATGATCAATTATGAACTGAAACTGATCACTTGGACTAGTGAGATGGCATTGGTACATGCAAGCTTGATGGGATTGAATTGGAATCCCCTGGCACGTTTTTAACTCTACCATTAGGGGTAAGTCTGAATGAGCAAGTGCCAAACTGTACATCTTCTCCCTCTCCTAACAGCACTCTGGGCTCAGAATCAGCCCTTAAGGCATTCGGATCAGGCTAAAAAGCCCATGAGAGTATTTCAGGCATGGAAAAAGCCAAGATACTGTGGCAATAATAATAATAATAATAATAACAATAATAATAATGACCTAAATGAAAGATCTCTGTGAGTGATATCCCAGCAGAAGAACGGGCCATCAAAGAAGGAGGTACCTTTCTCTGAAGGGAGGAGAAAACTTACACTTTGACTATGGCCTTGTCTAAATAAGATCGGAGTTGGTGATCCCAAAAGGCTTCCATAGCCTTGGCAGCTCATGACAAGAGTCTCAGGTGATTACTGACGTCATAAATAAGAGTGTCAATCGTTAAATCAACAACAGGAGTCACTGTGCATTTACTCCCCATGTAGGATCTCTGTCCTTAAGGTGTTTTACTATGTGAATTAATGGTACTCAAACAGTACTTTATACTTAGTGTGTCAGTGTGGGTGTAAACTGTTGCAATCTTTACTCGGTATATACTAAGTTGACTTCTGTATATAAAGATAATTGAAAATGAATCTTGATGAAGAATGGGATGGGAGAGGGAGTGGGAGATGGGATGGTTGCAGGTGGGAGGTTGTTATGCGGGGAAAAAGCTGCTATAATCCAAAAGTTGTACTTTGGAAATTTATATTTATTAAATAAAGTTTAAAATAATATATTCAAATTAACTAAAATTGAAATGAGGATAACATTATATGTTCAGATTGAAACCAGCCCTGTTTTATTGTGACAACCATGTGAATATCACCTGGAGCACCACTATGAAAACTGTCTCTATCCTGTAGTCAAGGATGCAATATGTAAAATAGATTTTCAAATTTTTCTATTAATTTTATTTTATTTTATTTTATTTTTTTTATTTTTTGACAGGCAGAGTGGACAGTGAGAGAGAGAGACAGAGAGAAAGGTCTTCCTTTGCTGTTGGTTCACCCTCCAATGGCCGCCGCGGCCGGTGCGCTGCGGCCGGCGCACCGCGCTGATCCCATGGCAGGAGCCAGGAGCCAGGTGCTTTTCCTGGTCTCCCATGGGGTGCAGGGCCCAAGCACCTGGGCCATCCTCCACTGCACTCCCGGGCCACAGCAGAGGGCTGGCCTGGAAGAGGGGCAACCGGGACAGAATCCGGTGCCCCGACCGGGACTAGAACCCGGTGTGCCGGCGCCGCTAGGCGGAGGATTAGCCTAGTGAGCCGCGGCGCCGGCCTTCTATTAATTTTAACGAAAGGATTCTGTTTGGTATAATATGAATGCTCAATAAACATTAAGGCATTCATATATCACTGTACAAAACTGAGAAATAGCCACAGAGTTCATTGATTTAGTTAATTCTTTATTAAAATATGGAGAAATAAAGGAAAGCTCATACTCAGGAACATTATAAAACCATGAGTTATGTTGGAACCTAAAAATGTTCATGGAAAATGCAATTGAGAGATAAGTTTTCTTTGTAACGAAATACTTTGAACCCATGCATAGAGAATCTTCAAAATGTTCATTGAAAAATGCATTGTATGAGAAAATAATAAATTGTTAGACTACACCATATTTTTTGGCATTTTTTACTGTTTTATATATTTTGAGCAGTAATACGATGAAATTAATCTTAAAAAGCCATGGAGTAAGCAAAATCTAAGTCAATTAAAACAGGTGTGTTTTTGTAAGAAATATTTGTGGATCATTTAGTATTTCTCTACCTAGGCAGTTATTTCAGAGGTTTTCCTTGTGGAAATTCAAAAAAGTTAATACAACTCAGCAGTTCATATTCAAAACTGTCTGATGGGAACTTCAGATGTAGGTGAACTATAGAAGGCAATGTCATTTATTATAAAGACATAAGCTTTTATTGGACAGTAATTATGACTCAAAGTCCACTTGCATCTAGGCTAATCACTACATATGGCTCTAATTTCTATATTTATTTCATTAGCTGTGGTTATGAGAAGATTGCACATATTCTAACCACACTAGCTTCTTGCAATTAAGTTAGAATAGAAAAATATTGTAGACAGAATTTCTGTGGTGTGTACCACCAATCAGTAATAAAATTAAACTTTAATACAATTAGTTATTTAGTCCATTTTCAGTAGTTGAGAACTCAAAGATTTTATAAAGTCTATTTCAGGTATCAGAAATAAATATCAAGAACAATGAAATACTTTATATTTCATGTTTTTGAAATATATACATAAATAAACAAGCAAATTATACTCTTTTTAAATGGGATAATAAATGGAAAAGACCACTAGATCGAATACGTGTGACAGTGTTTGCTTCAGGCACAATCAGCTGTTGGAATCAAGGTCACTAACTGACCAAACAGTGCCTTTGCTGATGTATTTTGTGAATCTTTAGCCAAAGAGCTTTTTCTCTAGTTCAAGGTGGGCTGTTGAACTACCTCTCTTGTGCCCCTGAAATGCCAGTATGTCCTTATTCATTCTTTTCCATTTACATCACTGCTCCCAAGATGTAACTCTTGTATTTATCATTTACACTAATGGTAGTGACTTATCTGATAGACAGTTGGCAACATTGTCTCCATTCCATCCTGTCTAGACAGGATCATCCTTGCTTGGGAGCCATGCCCTCCCCTGTCTGTTGTACTATAATTGGAACAATATGGGAAAGTGACTCAGACTGTGGAGACCAAATACTGGGTATTAAATTTAACCTATCAATTCTATTTGACCTTGAACAAGTTATTTAACCTCTACAACTCTGAAAATTTGGAATGCTATTATAATCTCATAAAACTGATAAATGCTGAATGAGATCATGTGCATGATGACCCTGTTTTGCAAAGTGTGTCACACAAATGGTAGTTATAATGACTATCATTAAAGTAAAAGTATACATACCTGGAAATGCCAATTTCCCAAGCCATTCTCTCAGGACTTTTATTTTCCCTATATGCTTATAAATATTATCTTTATCAAGTAAAAGCAGTGTGGCTTAAGGGCAATATGTTAACCTCAGAAGTGCTTTTCTCTTTTGAGGCTCTTTAGGCTTTCCTGTAATTAGTTTCCATGTTGTCTTTACTCCTGTGATTTGAACTATAGCCGACCCAAATTCATACACTGAAGTCCTGAGCCCTAATGGGATTGGTTTGTTAATCAAGCCAATAAGAAGATAAGAGGGTTATATGAAGACATTAGGATGGGGACCTAATCCAACAGGGTTAGTGCCTTTATAGAAGAAATCGGAGCTCTTTTTCTCTTTCATGTGAGGACAAAGAAAGACGTTATCCCTCTGTAAACCAGACAGAGGATTCTCACCAGGAGCCTAATGAGCCAGCCCTGTGCTATTGGGTTTCCCAGCCTATAGAACTGTGAGAAAAAAAAAAAAAATCTGTTGTTTAAAATATTCAATCTATGATTTTTGTTAGTGCAGGTTGAGTCGATTAAGACATTGGCCAATAACTTCCCTAGATAGGCCTTGCCTTTTAAAGGTAAGCTTTGTTTATGTGAACCAAGAGACACTATACATGGTTAGGTTGTAAATTCAGGTCACACGCAGTACTCTTATATCAAATAATTTTTGTCTTCAACCCAAAATCAAAGGTAAAGTCAGACTTATTCAATTTAAAATGTTTCCTACCTTTCACATTTCCCTCCAGAATCTCTGTATTCTTGATCATCCTGTAAACTACTGCTAGATTAAATTTCCTAAAATATCATTTTCATTAATCATTACACTACATTTAGTGAATCTTTAATCATAGTATGGATCATATCCAGCTTCTTCATTCTTACACTCAAGGTCTATCCCCAAATGGCCTATCATAAATAGCTAGCATTGTTCATCATGTTCTTTAATATATGGTTCTTCAATATAGTTGATTCCTTTATCTTTAAAATAATTATTTATCCTTATAATGTTGCTGTGAGGATTAAATGACATATTGCATGTAAATTATGTATTACACTGTTTGTGAAATAATAGGTATTCAGTTAATAATTATCATCCTGATTATTCATATTGACCTCTGCATAATATTTTCCTTATGATTATAAAATAAACTGAAAGTATGGTATTGTAAAAATTTTTAAACAGATAGAAATGAAGGAGGTAGGTTGACAGCATGGTGAGGAGGGAGGGGGTAGGGTGGTAAGTAACACTATGCTCCTAAATCTGTGTATATGAAATACATGAAATTTGTTCACCTTATATAAACAAAACCATCACATTCAGGAATGAACATAGGAATGAAAATTAATGAGCTACAGCTACATATAAAAACAGAATAAATTTTACAAAGATATTTTATAGAAAAGGAAGCCAGAACCAAAAGACTACCTGCTGTATGACTGTATTTATGAAATCTGAATTTTAGAGGAGATTAAGTCAATTTATTATGCTGACAGTCAAGACATGGCTTCTTTTTGGAGAGTAGGCTGAGACTTTTGGGATGGGACATAAAGACAGCTTCCAGGGTGCTGGTAGTATTTTTTTTTCTTGACCTAGGTAATGCTTATTTCAGTGTTTGATCTGTGAGCTGTGCATTTATGCTTTGTGCATTTTATATATATACATTGCACTCAAAGCTGTTGAATAGTAATACAAAAAATAAAATCTGGTTAATGAAGAGCTAAAACAAAATTAAAAACTCTAAAATGGTGTAATATGACATGAAAGAAATTACCCAGTTGAAGAAACAAAGGTACAAACTGTAAATCTTAGACAAGTAGATTTACCTGAAAGCAGAAATGTTTGGAATCTTATCAAAGCAATATTTTTTTGATTAATAGAACAGTAATTCAATTATAATTTGGGACTCAAGTCCAAACTTTATTTACCAAGATTTGAAAACTAGACATAAAGAAGAAATACAAAATATTTTGTATAGAAAAACCTCTCCCACATTCCAGGTGAACATCTGGACCAAATTAGTTCAAAATGTCTACTCATTTGATTAAGTGATTATATAGACTAAAAGATTCTTCTGAGAAATATAAAGAATTTTGCCAAACATTTACCCAAAAGCAAATACCAGGCAAAATAAACAATAATCCCAACGCTAATGATAAAAACAGCTTTTTAAATGGACAGTAAGTGGGGAGAAAAAAATATTCCAAAAACGAAGAAAGAGTGGGGGGGGGGGGGTAGATAGGGAACTGAATAAAATTACCATTACTCGGCCAGCGCCGCGGCTCAGTAGGCTAATCCTCCGCCTTGCGGCGCCTGCACACCGGGTTCTAGTCCCGGTCGGGGCGCCGGATTCTGTCCTGGTTGCCCCTCTTCCAGGCCAGCTCTCTGCTGTGGCCAGGGAATGCAGTGGAGGATGGCCCAAGTGCTTGGGCCCTGCACCCGCATGGGAGACCAGGAGAAGCAGCTGGCTCCTGTCTTCTGATAGGCGCGGTGCACCAGCCGCGGCAGCCACTGGAGGGTGCACCAACGGCAAAGGAAGACCTTTCTCTCTGTCTCTCTCTCTCACTGTCCACTCTGCCTGTCAAAAAAAAAAAAAAAAAAAAAAAATTACCATTACTCATGATCAAAAAAAAAAAAAAAACAGCTCAAAGCAAAGTCTAAAAGAATACAAGGACTATGGCAAGTGTTTTGGTTAAGGCAGTGAATGCTCTACCTAACAGCAGACTTCCTAAGTAAATACAAAGATATTTAGATCTTATTAAAAATAAAACTATCTGATTTAATTCTCTATTAACAACAACAATCACATAGAGCAAAATAACATAGAACAGTAAAGAAAAAGATATTTCACCTATAGTAATCAAAAGAAATCGGTGCAGTCATATATACTTTATGCAAAATTACATGCAAAATTACATTCAGAATAAATAATTAAAAAACTAAGATTCTTAAATTAGTAAAACTGACTTTGTTAAAAAAAAAAGGAGGTGTTATAATCTTTGTCCAATTTTCTTTCTTTCTTTCTTTCTTTCTTTCTTTCTTTCTTTCTTTCTTTCTTTCTTTCTTTTTACAGGCAGAGTGGACAGTGAGAGAGAGAGAGAGAGAGAGAGAAAGGTCTTCCTTTTGCTGTTGGTTCACCCTCCAATGGCCGCCGTGGCTGGCACTCTGCTGCGGCCGGCACATCGCGCTGATCTGAAGCCAGGAGCCAGGTACTTCTCCTGGTCTCCCATGCGGGTGCAGGGCCCAAGGACTTGGGCTATCCTCCACTGCACTCCCTAGCCACAGCAGAGAGCTGGCCTGGAAGAGGAGCAACCGGGACAGAATCCGGCGCCCCGACCGGGACAAGAACCCTATTGAGCCACGGCGCCGGCCCAATTTACTATCAATAAGTACAAAGAGAACAACTATGAGAAATGAAATCAATAAAAATTGATGAAGGTATAACTATGTTGAAATATTTCTAAATTCTAATTTTACATTTTTCCACAGAGTGTGATTTACAAGTATTTATTTGATTAGATTAATTATGCTAAATATTTGATTTTAAGAAATAGTAATGCTAAATGCAATATATGCAGAGTTGCTTCACATTATAACATTTTTACGAATCAAACTCATCAGGTGAATATCTTACATAATACTTGACAATATACAATGATGTTAGTAGATACCTGGTGCTTACTAAATACTTGATAGTCAAGGTATGATTTCTAAATTTTAATTGTTTTAATAAATGTCCCATGCTATCTTGTTGTGATTTTAATTTTATTTTTAATAGCTAGTAATAATAAACATCTATTCACATGCTGATTTGTATATTTATCTCCATATCTCCTCTTGAGTGAAATAGGCTTTTACCTGTTTTTAAATCAGTTTTTTTTTCAAATTTTATTTAATAAATATAAATTTCCAAAGTACAACTTTTGGATTATAGCGGCTTTTCCCCCATAACCTCCCTCCCACCCACAACCATCCCATTTCCAAATCCCTTCCATCCCATTCTTCATCAAGATTCATTTTCAATTATCTTTATTTACAGAAGATCAACTTAGTATATACTAAGTAAAGTAAGTCATTTTTTAAGCCATTGAGTTCTGACAATTCTTCACTCTACATTGAAGTATTCTGATATATGAGTTACAAATCCTTTCTCCCAATGAAAATCCTGCATTTTCATCCTGTTAATGGGATCTTTCAAATAACAGATGTTTTTTTTCTTTTGATAAGCTCCAATTTATCAGTTTTCTTTTACAGATTGAGCTTCTGTATCAAATCTAGGAACTCTACTTTTCTCCCAAACACCAACATATTATTCCATCTTTTATCTTAAATATTATAATGTAATGTGCCTTTAAGGTCATGATCATTTTGAGTTGTCATAGAAGGTGTGAGGTTTAGGGTGAGTTTCTTTTTGTCTCTGGATGTCCAGCTATTTGAACACTGTTATTTGGAAAGTCCACACTTCTGACATTAAACTACTGGAAAATCATCTTCATGTTGGCAAGATTGTTCCTAAGAAGCTCCATTCTTCCATTCTTACCTTTCATCGCCTCTGCTGATTTTACTGCGACATCTGTTACTATTCTTTCCGTCTCTTGCTTGCAGAATCTCCTCCTTTACTTGCTCTTTATGTATTTGAGTCTCTCCCCCTCTGGATGATTAAACCCATTTCTACAATTGCCATCTGTCTACTGATGCTTTGTGGAAAACTTTGCTTAAAAACCCTGCTTGGCTCACTCCTCTCTAGTCACACTGCCTTGTTTCTTGAACATGCCAAGCTCGGTCTTCCTCCCTGCCTTTACACTTGCTGTTCCATCTGCTTGGAAGACATTTCTGGCAGAGTCCTGAGTCTCACTTCCTTGCTTCATTCAGATCTCTGAAATAACACCTTCTCTGAGAGGCCTCGCTACCCTACTACTCTTAAAATAGTAGCTCCACTGTATCCCTAACCTTGCTGTGGTTTCCTTTAACCCTGCTTTGTATTTCGTCATATCAGTTTCCTCTAACTTATATTTGAGTATAGATTTATTTGCTTGTCTTGCATGTTGAAATATGATGTCAGGGACACTGTTGCCTGCTTTACTGGCAGCATGCAGTAGGTATTTTTTTTTATTAAATACTTGACGCATAGGAAGCATATTGATACCCATAGAGAGACCCTGGTTTGTACAGACTGACATCTGCAGACAGAATCCTAATTCACTTGTGTTCACTAGGATAAATTACCTATTTTCATATCTTAAGCTCTTAAAATAAAATAAAAATGAATAAAATAAAATGAATAAATGAAATGACTGTGTGAAATACCTAGAACATCAAGTACAAAACAGGCACAGGGCACCTCTTCTCTATGTGTTTTTTCCTTTCATTGATGGAAATTCTTCCCCTCCTTCTATTCACAATGACTCCAAGAGAGATGAAAAGGTTTTGGCTTCTTTACTAAAACTTTCCTAGCTTATACTAATAGTGTATTATGGCCTCTGTCATATATACATTTTTACTTTACATTCTTCATGTGGCTTTCAGTTTTGTCAGTCAGTGTAACTAGAGGGTGTAGAAAGCTCTCTTTATCTGAAATAATTCTGCTTCTTACTTACCCTAATCCCTCCTTTATAAAGCTTTGGAAGAGCACCGTAGGTATTTATTCTGGTATGCCGGTGAACAAGTTTTGAGGCATGTTATCTATATCCTTTAGAAGTTAGTAAGCTTAAACTAACACTATTTTTCATCCTTCATTTTCTGAGTAAAGATTTTGATTATTTTAGTCCCTTTCACTCATACATTTGTCCTTCTATGAAAGTACCTTTGTTTTGATGTATTTTTCTAGTGTGTCACTGGAACTGCCCAGAGCTTTCCTGATAAGGAAACATGTGCTTTCATATAAATTATTCTCAGAGATGGAATGTATGTGAAAGTATATCATAAATAGCTGGGGAATCTTTTTCTTAAATTGTAGATGCAACTTCCTCTTACTATCCCTCCCCCTACTTCTATTTCATTGAAGATCATCAGCTTTGAATTAGAAATTTTTTTCTTGCTATATTGTTTCCATATCTTTTTTTTTTTTTTTTTGACAGATAGAGTTATACAGTGAGAGAGAGACAGAGAGAAAGGTCTTCCTTCCGTTGGTTCACTCCCCAAATGGCCACTACGACCAGAGCTACACCGATCCGAAGCCAGGAGCCAGGTGCTTCCTCCTGGTCTCCCATTTGGGTGCAGGGGCCCAAGCACCTGGGCCATCCTCCACTGCCTTCCCAAGCCACAACAGAGAGCTGGACTGGAAGAGGAGCAACCGGGACTAGAACCTGGCGACCACATGCATGCCAGTGCCGTAGGAAGTGAACCACGGCACTGGCCCCACATCTTTATTTGACAAAGATATTTGTAAAGTCATGGTCTAAATAGGCTGTTGGCTCATTGTCTCCATGTCGTTTATCTCAGGTGGCACAATGGAGCTCAGGACTCCTGTTAAATATATATTGTTTAGATTATGCTACTTGGAGTAAAATTATCTGCTATTCTTCTTCTCCATTTGCAATGATACAATGTTTCCACTGTTAAAATAGAGACCAGAATGAAGCCTATAGACTGTTAAATTAGTCCTTTAAATCTTTGGAGATGTTATGATTTGATTATCTCAGTGCTGTCATTAAATGGCTTTAGTGGCTCTCCATTTTATTCTATTTCATGTGCAAACTGATAAGCTTATATTCAAGACGTTCAAAAACAAATTATAGATGCAATTGGCCAGTTATATCATGTCCTCTGTTCCATGTTACTGTGTGCTCTGGGTAAACCGGACTAGTATTTGTTAAGGAACAAGACCATGTCTTCCTCCTTTTAGATCCATTCACACAAGTGGTACTAAAAATGTACCCCCTTTTCTTCTCTTTTCTTTCTTTTTTTTTTTTTTTTTTTTTTTTTTTTTTGACAGGCAGAGTGGACAGTGAGAGAGAGAGAGACAGAGAGAAAGGTCTTCCTTTTCTGTTGGTTCACCCTCCAATGGCTGCTGCAGCCAGCGCACCGTGCTGATCCGAAGCCAGGAGCCAGGCGCTTCTCCTGGTCTCCCATGTGGGTGCAGGGCCCAAGCACTTGGGCCATCCTCCACTGCCTTCCTGGGCCACCGCAGAGAGCTGGACTGGAAGAGGAGCAACCAGGACAGAATCCGGCGCCCTGACTGGGACTAGAACCTGGTGTGCCGGCGCCGCAGGTGGAGGATTAGCCTATTGAGCTGTGGCGCCAGCCCCCATTTTCTTTTATCTTCATTTAATACAGTCCTATTCATTCTTTGAGCTCCCAGTAAATGATAACCACCTCTGTTTTATTAATTTGTAATTCTCTTGTGGGATTTATAAACTTTCTATTTTTATATAGCTTCTGCATTCATTTCTTTAAAAAATAGATTGAAATATTAATTGGAGATATTTATTAAAGGAATAAATGATACAATTCTTAGAGTAGGAATTCATTGTGTCAAAGAAAGAAGATAAATAAAATATTCAAGAAGTGGTTTGATAATCACTTCTAATTTAACACCAATATGGTGTTTTGCTAAATGAGCACCAGTGCATCCATGTTATGGGACTAGAATTGGTTAGATACCCAACAGTCTAGCAGAAATCCCTATCTATGTGAACTTCACAAGGCATATATGTTATTTGAGCACATATTGAGGAAGTCAATCATATTCCCATATTCCAAGATATTTTCATGCAGAATCAAAACTCTTCAGACCTAGTCACTTATATGAGTATATGAATGAGAGATTATTTTCTTTTCAAAAAAAATCCTTTTTAAAAATGTTTTTTTTTACTTATTTGAAAGGTAAAATTATATATATATAAAGAGAGGGAAGAGACAGAAAGAGATCCTCCATCTTCTTGTTCACTCCCCAGATGGCTGTAAGTGCTGGGGCTGTGCCAGGCTGAAACCAGGAGACCTGAGCTTCTTCTGGATCTATTACATGGGTGCAAGGTCCCAATAACTTGGGCCCTCTTCTGTTGCTTTTCTCAGGCTCTTTAGCAGGAGCCTGGATTGGAAGTGTAGCAGCCAGGTTTTCAACTCACACCCAAGTGGTATGCTGGGGTCACAGGAGGTAGCTAAACCTACTCCACCACAATGCCCTTCCCAAATGAGTAATTTTTAACATCTTTTGTTAAAGCAAATTTAAAGACTAAGCCTTATCAGCAGGGCTTCCAAGGGACTGTAATCCTATCTTTTAGTAGGATAAAATCAATAGAAATAATAACATCATAATCCTTCATTCTAAAAGCCTTCCTTCTGTAGTGTTAAAGCTTTTCATAGAAACAAAAGTTGTTTTAGGAAAGTAATAAATTCTTGCACATATTCAGTGAAGCTATTAAAATCAGATGATCCAACAGACACAATTTTCCTACTGCTAATGAACTATAAAGCATTCAAAAATAAGGTGGTTATACTAAAGACAGAGACACTTCAGTATAAAATTCTCTTTAAATATATAGTACATCTTGTTGTTTAAAGTACTTCTATGCTATATATCATTTAATATTCATGAAGACTTGAAAGGGAGGTCAGAAAATTATTATTCTCACTTTATTGCTGTGGAAATTGAGGCTATTAGACCAAACTTCCAGGGGCCTTCATATTGTATCAGCTCAAGGAATTGGTTGGGTAGCCAATTCTAGATGAATGGAAAGAGACACATTCTGATAATATCACTTCAGGAACAACTATAGTTTCATGTAATTCTGGTCCAGTTCTATTGACTCTGATTTAGTTGTTCTTTTACTTCATAGGATAGCCATGGCATTTCACTCCCTGCCTGTGAATGAGGTAGAAAAACATTCTGTGCATTTCACTGAGTAGTGAAAATCAATCAGATATGGTAACTTACATGTCTATATTTCAAACATATTTCATTTCTTCCATCAATTTCATTGACATCTCAAATTTTAGCCACATCTCTTTCTACCAACTTTTCTGAGCATTATCTTGAACATTTCTAAAATGAGGAGTTTGATCCTTTAAATAACTGTGGGACTTTGTTGGTTTTAAATGTTTTAAAAATATCGCATCATGAGTTATTCATAATAAATGTATGAGGTAGATGAAATTTATAGTAAATTACACTTGACAGAAAAGTAAAATTAAGGCCGGCGCCGCGGCTCACTAGGCTAATCCTCCGCCTAGCGGCGCTGGCACACCGGGTTCTAGTCCCGGTCGGGGCGCCGGATTCTGTCCCGGTTGCCCCTCTTCCAGGCCAGCCCTCTGCTGTGGCCAGGGAGTGCAGTGGAGGATGGCCCAGGTGCTTGGGCCCTGCACCCCATGGGAGACCAGGAAAAGCACCTGGCTCCTGGCTCCTGCCATGGGATCAGCGCGGTGCGCCGGCCGCAGCGCGCCGACCGCGGCGGCCATTGGAGGGTGAACCAACGGCAAAGGAAGACCTTTCTCTCTGTCTCTCTCTCTCTCACTGTCCACTCTGCCTGTCCAAAAAAAAAAAAAAAAAAAAAAGAAAAGTAAAATTAAACTTAGAATGGTTATATGACCATGCAAGGTTATACAAGTAATCAATTGAGATCAAATGTCAAACCAAAAATTTCTAATGTATTTTATTTTTTAAAAGAGACTTATTCATCTTTACTTAATATATGCTAAATTGATCTTCTGTATATAAAGATAATTGAAAATTAATCTTGATGTGAATGGAAGGGGAGAGGGAGTGGGAGAGGGGAGTGTTGTGGGTGGGAGGGAAGTTATGGAGGGGGGAGCTATTGTAATCCATAAGCTGTGCTTTGGAAATTTATGTTCATTAAATAAAATTTAAAAAAAAAATAAGAGAGTATAAAAACAAAAAAAAAGAAAAGAAAAAAAGAGACTTATTCATTGTATTTGAAAAGATTACAGAAAGCGAGGTAGAGATAGAGATATTTCCATCTGCTGGTCCACTCCCTAAGTGGCCACAACAGCCAGGACTCAGACAGTCCAAAGTCAGGACCCAGGAATTTCATCCAGGTCTCCCGTGTGGGTGAAAGAACCCAAGTACTTGGACCAGCCTCTGCTGCATTCCCAAGCACATCAGAGGGAACTGATTCAGAAGTGGAGCAGCCAGGACCTGAACCAGTGCCCATATGGGAAGCTGATGTCACAGGCAGTAGTTTCACCTACTATGCCACAATGCTGGCTCCCTAATATATATTTCTAACCCTAAAAAGCTCATATCTAGGCCGGCCCCATGGCTCAATAGGCTAATCCTCCACCTGTGGCGCTGGCACACCGGGTTCTAGTCCCGGTCGGGGTGCCGGATTCTGTCCCGGTTGCCCCTCTTCCAGGCCAGCTCTCTGCTGTGGCCTGGGAGTGCAGTGGAGGATGGCCCAAGTGCTTGGGTCCTGCACCCGCATGGGAGACCAAGAGAAGCACCTGGCTCCTGGCTTCGGATCAGTGCGGTGCGCCGGCCATAGTGTGCCGGCCGTGGCGGCCACTGAAGTGTGAACCAACGGCAAAGGAAGACCTTTCTCTCTGTCTCTCCCTCTCACTGTCCACTCTGCCTGTCCAAAAAAAAAAAAAAAACCAACCAAACAAACAAACAAAAAAAAACAAACAAAAAAACCTCATATGTAGTTAGCTATACAATTTTAAATTGATACTATTACCCCCAAAAAATGACACATTCTCATTAGGAATTGTGGATAATAAAAACGTCACAGCCTACAGTTTATTAACTGAACACAAAGATATCAAACAGGATTTTCCATTTTTCTAACATGATATCCTTGAAGCACAATTTCAGTTTCATATGCAATTGTCTGAGAACAACTGGATAAGAAGGCAAGATCCCTCAGAACTGGTTAAAAACTCTAGAACAAAAGAATAATGATACCAGGGTGGTCTTGATGAATTTCAGATGAAACTGAATAGGTCTTTGCAGATTTTCATTAATGCTCTTATTGCTCTCTGCTGTGGCCAGGGAGTGCAGTGGAGGATGGCCCAAGTCCTTGGGCCCTGCACCCCATGGGAGACCAGGAGAAGTACCTGGCTCCTGCCATCAGATCAGTGTGGTGCGCTGGCCGCAGTGCGCCAGCCGCGGTGGCCATTGGAGGGTGAACCAATGGCAAAAAGGAAGACATTTCTCTCTGTCTCTCTCTCTCACTGTCCACTCTGCCTGTCAAAAAAAAAAAAAAAAAGTAATTACTTGCTGTCAAAAGAATGAACATACACAATAATTAAAAATATAATTTTTTTAAAATCCTGTGGCCAAGACTCTCTCATGTATATACATGCTTAAGTAATTTTACAAATAAGCATCTTTTGTTCAGTGTCATATAATTGTCTCCTGAGTTTACTCTTGATTCGGAGTATTGATTTGACTTGGTTAATGAATCTATATATATATATTTTTTTTTTGACAGGCAGAGTGGACAGTGAGAGAGAGAGACAGAGAGAAAGGTCTTCCTTTTTGCCGTTGGTTCACCCTCCAATGGCCGCCGCGGCCGGCGCACCGTGCTGATCCGATGGCTGGAGCCAGGAGCCAGGTGCTTTTCCTGGTCTCCCATGGGGTGCAGGGCCCAAGCACCTGGGCCATCCTCCACTGCACTCCCTGGCCACAGCAGAGGGCTGGCCTGGAAGAGGGGCAACCGGGACAGAATCCGGCGCCCCAACCGGGACTAGAACCTGGTGTGCCGGCGCCGCTAGGTGGAGGATTAGCCTAGTGAGCCGCGGCACCGGCCCTGAATCTATATTAAGGCAGCTAGCAAATCTTAAAGCTGAGGTAGGTTTCCAGTATATGTTCTGACTTAGACCAATGAGAATCAGAGCCATTATCATTTAGTGGATATTCTGTTGGCATCTGTCTGAACAAAATGCTGTTGTTCATTGTGTTTGTGTAGTTGAAAGAGAAATGTCTATAACCAATAGAAATAACTCTCTGAAGTCATGGATGAAGGTCCAAAGATTATATAGAATATAGAAACTCAGAAATCACTGAAGGAGGTTCCCTATGAATTTGGTTTGAGACACCTCAGTATGGCAGGGAGATGGAGGCTTAGCCACAACTCTACATGCTGGGTTTGTGTTATGGAAAAAGAACCTCAGCATTCAATACATTGATTTGATGCCAGCCATAATCATCTTACTCAGCTTGTGAAAAGTGGGGTTTTGATTCAAGAGATGTGAAAAGGCTTTTTAAGGTCTTTTAATGTAAAATTGTTAGTTGCTATTTTCTATCAGTGTGCCAAGTTCAATTTTAAACTGAGAGGAAAGGGGGAAAGCAAAACTTCTATGAACTGGTAACATACTTTAGTTTCATATTCTCTTGAAAGAAATAACACATTTTTATTCACATATAAAATTTACCTATTTGTTGAATTAGGAGTACAGGAAAACATGTGATAAAAATATCTGGGAAGTTTTAATTCAAGGTCAAGTTGCACAGAAATAAGAACATTGGAATAGTTTTTTTCCTTGAAAAAAGTGTTTAAAATAAACAATTAATTCCAACTTACCTAAAAATGTTGTCTCTTAGTATTTTCCAATTCTAAATCTTCATAACATTTCAGAGAAAATAAATTCAGTTTTTAGGAAACTACTGACATTAACATGATCACATAGTCTACAAAAGATGTTCTTTAGAAAAGGAAGGCATTTATAATGTGTTGCTTTGAGAAATCCTTGGGCTTAAATTCAGTGAAATCAGCACTTCTCCCTCTTTCCTTTATATGCAGGCCAGAAAACCAAGCTGCAATTCTACACCTCTTTGTATCTTGGCTATAAACTGCAGAAATAATCATGAAAGACACACCTAAATCACTTGTTCAGTCATGTAGAGAAGAACTTGAAAAGGGAAAAGAAAAATTTTGGCTCTCATATTGTGCTCAAATAATCCAAAGACTGGAGTTCAAATTCTCACTTATGTATAGCCTGTTGAAATGAATTTAAAGCATCCCAGGTCAAGAAGGAGCAAGACTGGATTTGAAGTTCTGGTCTTTCTCAAAACAAAACAGATAGGTTTATTTACAGTAATACCAAGGAAAACCAGGAAGTATAGAATAGATGGAACAGTTTAGAAAATGATGACTATGAGATATGCAGAGATCCTTTATAATTATATTAACATTTTCCAAATATTCTTCTTAAAGTAATGCATTACTGAATTTATGGCAATAGCTTTAAATTATCAAACATTAAGTGGGATCTGTTGAACCATTCTCTCTCATAAAATATGTGTTCAGATATTATGGATTTATATCTGAAGGCAGATAGCACAACGGTAGAAATCAAATGTGATAAACTGTATCATAATTCTTAATATCTAATTTGATCGTGACTGTTTTTTATAATTTTCTTTTACAAACCAGCTTGTTTCTCAAAACATAGCCTATTGCTAGTATATGGAATCAATTATAGGTCTCTGTCAGCATTAACATAATACAATAACAAGGTGTAGATATAGAGCGTAGCAGTTAAGATGCTGATGTAGATGTTTGCAAATGCCTGTATTTGAGCTTTGGCTCTGCTTCACATTCCAGCTTCCTGCTACCATGCACTGTGAGCAGTAGTTGATGATGGCTCACATGGTAGAATCCCTTACACCTGGGAGACCAAGATTAACTATCTACCTCCTAACTTCAACCTGGCCTAGACTTGGCTATTGTATGCTATAGGAGAGTGAACCAGTAGATGGAAGGCTACTCTCTGTCCATGTCTCTTTCTCTGTCTCTGTGTCCATCTTTTGTTCAAATATATTAAAAACAAATTAATTTAAATAATATCCAAAACAGAATAACATACTTTAAAATATGTATCACACAAAATGAGAATTTTTTATGTGTATTTGTATGAATACTTGATCACAATGAAGCATGTTTCAATTTTTAGCTGTGATTCACAATTATAAAGAAATCATAGAGCAGGCATTTATTCTAGCAGTTAAGTTGCCCACCTCCCATATCTGAGTACTTGGTTTAGATTTCCAGCTCTGGACCTGACTCTAGCTCCCTGTGGTGCAGACCTCGGAAGGCAGTGGGGTAGCTCAAGTGACCTGGTCCCTGCCACCCACATTAGAGACTTGTATTGCATTCCAGGCTTCCAGCGTCAGCCTTCAAACATAGCCCTTGCCTCAGCCATTGCAGACATCTGGGGTAGAGAGGAATGAATCAGTAGATAGGAGCTCTTCCTATCTGTCTATGTACTTCTCAAATACATAAATAAAATCCATTTCTCTACATTTCAGAGGTTAGAATAATCTCCTGTATAGTGTGAGTTCAGAAATTCCATTTATGTGAAAGCTGTTTTCAGAAAATTAGGCTGTTTTCTTTCTCATGCAGACATTTCTCCTCCATTTCTAAAAATTAATCAGAGCTTAAATTCTTCATCCTGATAATGCTTCATTGAATTTAAAGAAACATAAAATATTCCCATTCATGTATTTAGTCAACTATTTACTTAATTATGTCAATTATAAATTTTATAATTTATAATTTTATAAAATTATATTATAATTGTAGGGGGTTATAATTTAAAAATTAGTTTTATCATCTCTAAAAATAGAGATCATGATACTATCTAGGATTTTTTTTTAAGATTAAGTGAGATAACTTATATAAAGTGCTGAGAATAAGTGTTTAACATATGGGAAGTCATCAGTAAATGCCAGCTATCATTACTATTCATTCAGTTACAAACTAAACCCAAATTGTATCACAAATCAATGCAAATAGGTAAAAAAGAAGCCATTTTATTCTAATACCTTAGAGTTTAAAATGACTCTATGTTTAGCCACAGATTTTTGGAAAGCCCAGATCTTATGAAACCTCAGTGGGAATTTCAGAGAAAGAAAATATCCGTTCAAGTTCTTACCAGATTGTTTATGGCTAATTAGCTATTGACTGTCAGTTAAAGCAAATATGGATTCCCCTTGAGATCTGAGAACACACTATTCTATAAATTAAATATTTGATGTTATTTTTTGACAAGCATGAAGTGTAAAAAGTGGCAGAAAAATAAATAGAGAAAAATTGAGATAATTCTGTTCCCTTTTAAAACTGATTTAACTCCATTAATCCATTATTGTTTATCTCTGCATTTCTCCTCCATTCAACCTGTGTCGAAGAAGCAAGCTGTCTTAATGTGAAGCAATGAGCTGATATTTGTCTTCAGCTACCACCCTACACGAGTACTTGATATAACTTGTATTCAAAGTGCTTATGAATCCTGACCGGTGCAGTTAGGCCTTGCATATACAGTAGTGGATGTGCATTTAAAGCTTCACCATCCCTCTGCTGCTCTGTATTGGTTGTTTGCATGTGACCTAGCTTTGTGGTACCTGGGAAAGTCTGATATCACTCCATTGCGTGGCCTCCAGAGACTTTTTAAAGATAGGTTATTAGTCTTAATTAATATTGGAAGAGTTTTAGAGATCTAGGTTTCAATATTATCTGTGAAAGTCAAGTTGACTGACAGCTTTTGAATGCCCAGTGGTAAGGTTTATGAAACAGTTATCTCATTGCGTTCTCAATACAGCCATCAAACTGTCCTACTCAGTTGGGAATCTTGTCAAAACCTAATGTTGTTGGACCATTGCAGAATAGAAAGCAGATAATAATGATTGTTTTATAATCAGTTTGGTTCAATTTAATTAAAGGCTGGATATCGAATTAAGGTAGGGGGAAGAGGCAGAAGGTAAGAGTGCTGAGAAAAATGTGCTAACCCACAAATTGGAAGAAGGTAGCTTAATTAATTTTAGCTTAAAACAGTTATAGCTGTGCTTCTAATGTGTTTCTATGAGGTAAGACTGGGAAGCATTGCAGAAAATCTCAGAGACATGTCAACCGAGAGAATTAGGAAAGATGTATAAGTCCTATAAGAATTCATATATCGTACTGTTGCATGTTAAAATAGTAATATTAGGAGAAAGTTTTAATTATGAGGGTACTTAAAAAAGTCTGTGAAAATGGAATCAAAAGGTAAATTTATTTTGATGAAAAAATTTGAAATCTATGCATAATGTTTGCAAAATATGCATTTTCCCATGAACTTTTTTGAAGATGCCTCCTGTTTGTTCTACAACAGGGTGTCTGTCCTAAATTAATAGGTCATTTTTGATCGATACTTAATGGATATAAAAAAGAATACATTGTGTTAAAAAGAAAAGGCATAATAGTACAACAGATTATTTCTGAACTTCTTAAAGGTACCTGCATGACCCATTTGACTATAAATTTCCTATATTGCCACCTAGTGTTAAAGTGATCACAATGCAACTGTGTATGACAAGTTTACAGGTTCATCATTCACTCTTTTTTTCTTTTTCTTTTTCTTTTTTTTTTTTTTTACAGACCGAGTGGATAGTGAGAGAGAGAGACAGAGAGAAAGGTCTTCCTTTTCTGTTGGTTCACCCCCTAATGGCCGCTGCGGCCGGCGCACTGTGCTGATCCAAAGCCAGGAGCCAGGTGCTTCTCCTGGTCTCCCATGGGGTGCAGGGCCAAAGCACTTGGGCCATCCTCCACTGCCTTCCCAGGCCACAGCAGAGAGCTGGCCTGGAAGAGGGGCAACCAGGAAAGAATCCGGTGCCCCGACCGGCACTAGAACCCCGTGTGCCGGCGCCGCTAGGTGGAGGATTAGCCTATTGAGTAGCAGCGCCGGCCCATCATTCACTCTTGAGAAGGGCCTATTCTGAACACCTGAACTAACACACCTAAGTTTATGGTTCCATATGACATTATGTGGGAATTGCTGAAATTAAATGCTACTTCCTGGGGTCTTTGCAGCAATTTATTTACCTCTTTCCTCACCGCTAAATTGAAATTTCTAATAACACTGAATTAAGAAAATAGATTCAAATTAAGTAAGTTAATATCTAAAAAAAAATACATTGAGAATTAACATATCCTAATTAGTGAATCTAGAGGTAAGACTTATAAGTCATGTTATTCTTTATCTAGGATAAAGATTATAATCACAAGCTGAAATTCTATTCATGGTAATATAGTTTTGGGCTATATCCTGGGGAAAAAAAAGTGAAGAATATGAATATTTAATAAGACCATGCAATCCCAGTTCAATAAATAAAAGCAAATGGTCAAAAAGATAAAGTAAATCACAGTCCATGAAATGGTTATGATCTTGACTGTGTCATTTATTAATAATTTAAATAAAAGAAAAATTTCAATTATACAAAGCATAAATACTACAGAATTTAAAAATCAGGAAATATAGAATGCTTATATGAAATAACAAGAAGAAAATTTGTCCTCCTCTTTGTCACATTACTTTAACCTATAAACTAACAGCTAAGATTATTAGATATACAGAATTGGAAATTTTCCAGTTTTTAACTGATGAGGAGGGTTGTACTACAATATGCAATGCTTCTCACAGATAGCAACCATATGTTGTTGTTTCACTTCATTACTCATCCGCTTCGTGTTTACTTTCCTATTCTTCGCCCCAGTCACAGTGAAAATTTGCTCCCAGGACTGAAAATACCAGCTTGCTTTTTATTCCTGGGAGGATGAGAAAATAGGAAATAGAGGAAATGATGGATATCCAGACAGTAGGAGGATAAACAGCTCTCTCTGGCTTTATAAGGTGCTGAGATGAGAACCTTGGGACCCGGCCACTTTGCTAGAGGCAGCTGCCATAGTGAACTCAGAGAGTCAGTGACTGGTGATGCAGAAAATGTGTGATAAGGTTGAGGAGTGAGCAGACTGAGAATAGTAAGCGACTTGACTGCAGGAACACCAAGAGGAGCAAGTGAGAGAAGTCAAAGCTGGAGCAGAGAAGTAGGAAGGAGTGTGGAGGATTGTGCCCACAGAAAGAAGACCAAAGAAAGTGTGTAAAATTTGAAATTATAAAGGTTTGCAGAGGGGACAGCAAAGCCTTAATACATCTACTAGTCATTTGACACTGATCATAATGAAGAATCAAATATCCCTGTAGCATCCTTAAAAAGCATGATAGGCAAGGAATGATGGTAAGTGATGGAAGCCTTAAATAGAGATGCACAATCACCTACGTCTGGAGTTTTACCTAGCTCAGAGAGTGTTGGTTTAAACCTAATTCACATAAATTTGGTATGTTGTAAATTATTGTAATTTTAAATGCTTAATATGTCTAATGACTTAATTCACATTTATAGGAGACATTTGTCGTTCTTAGAATCTTTAATATAACTGTTTGGCACATGTACTTAAAGATTACCATTTTTCAAGCAAGTGTATTTTGCTTATAAGTCTATAGATAAAGCTGTGAACTATTTTTCTGTGAATAAACATTTAGTTTGAGAGTTGAAAACTCAGAACATCTCAGAGGGTAGGTGGACTGCACAAATGCAAGAAATGGCTGAGCACAAAACTTGGAAGGGAGAACATTAAACAGGGAAGTCCATTCCCTGCCAAAGGTATTCATACTGATTGAAAAGAGCAGGTCTCTACAAGTAGAGGAGCAGCAGAGAAAACCCGCTGATCTAGCTGTAAATAAACAAATAAATAAGCAACTGTAGCCTGCTTGGTTGATGAACTGTTTGTGGCTGGTGCTCTGATATTACCATCCGTGTTAAGGCAAAATTGAATTGTGATACTAGTAATACTGACCTAGCTTATAAGTTACATTGACTACTTGCTGGAGAGGGATTGAGAGGCACTGGCAACCTGCATAGAAAGAAACACATCAAGTACACCTTCCTTGTTTCCATACAGATTCTTTCCAACACAAGTGGAAATCAACAAGATTTTCCTTAATATGTGAGTATTTTAATTCAGTGAAGTTTCTCTTCCAAGCATTTACTAAATAGCTTATTCAAAAAAAAAAAGAAAGAAAGAAAAGAAAAAAACATAGACAGAAAGATGAACATGATATCTCTATTTTCCACTAAGCTTTCCCTAGTCCTCACCTTTCTCGTTCTCATTTCACCCAGCTTCACAGTCCATTAACAGCAGAAATAGCCATAAAAACTTAATGGCATCTCATTATCATAGAACGACCTATTCTATGTAGCACATTTTTTTGCATTTGGAATGCTAATTTGGAAAGGAAAGAGGCAAATATAATCCAAGTACAAAATATATCTTTAACGTCAACTTTGATCAAACTGACTGGTTATTACTCACCAAGGAGCAAGAGAGTCAAGTTTAAGAAGAAGCCAGCTCTCTGCTGTGGCCAGGGAGTGCAGTGGAGGATGGCCCAAGTCCTTGGGCCCTACACCCCATGTGAGACCAGGAGAAGTACCTGGCTCCTGCCATCGGATCAGCGCGGTGTGCCGGCCGCAGTGCGCCGGCCGCGGCGGCCATTGGAGGGTGAACCAACGGCAAAGGAAGACCTTTCTCTCTGTCTCTCTCTCTCACTGTCCACTCTGCCTGTCAAAAAAAAAAAAAAAAACAAAAAACAAAAAACAAAAAAAAACCTAAAAAAAAAAAAAAGAAGAAGAAAGTGTCAGAAAGCACAACCCTGGAAACAACAGCAGTAGAGATGGCTATATTTGGATTTGTTTGTATGCTTTTTAATTTCCTAAACAAGAAAGTGTGGCAGTTAATATCTCATGGCTGTGTATCCCTTTAGTCTTTATATAGCTGTTTAAGACAGCTATATAGTTTGAGATGAATTTTCTTGATCAATTTCTACAAAGACAATTGTACCTTTTTCCCCAAAATTGAAATATGCAGCAGGTGTTGCTTTTGTGTTTCACCATAATTTTAACATTAAAATTTATATTGCAGTACTAATTACCTGCATTTGAATTCAATTCTATACTGTTTTTCACACTGTGAGTTAGAAAAGTATTTTGTTATCCTTCTTGGAAAATAATATTATTTGCCAAATGTTATAGTAGAAAATATTTTGCGTTGGGACACTCATACTATCAATTACCCCAACTCTGTTGGTGGCCAGCTCTAACCTAATCTAATAAAGACTAACAATCCAAATGAAATTTGGTAATGACTTTAAGGAATTCCCTTTCCTTTATACTTGGATGAAAATTCTATTTCAATTTATGATACCTCTTAATTGTGTTAAAAGCAGTGTCATCATTTCAAAAAACAGCAGAAAGTTCTTTGATTTTCTTATTTCAGATGAGGCCAACTTTATAATAGAAAATTTTATTCTTGATCAGAAAAAAAGAGGTAGTCAATACTTGGGGTATCAACCTCTGGTTCATACAAGTATTCAACCTGCCATTGAACTTTACTTCCATAATTGTTGTCAGCTTTGTATCTGCGTCTAATTCCCTTTTGTGACAAAATATCAGATATGTTTTGTTGTCTAATGCTTTAGTAGCAGAGTAAGATTGAAACAATTTTTTAACATCAGTCTTTACTTAGACTTTTGGGTATATCCTTAAAAAATATACTTATAGGAGGCCGGTGCCATGGATCACTAGGTCAATCCTCTGCCTTGCGGCGCCAGCACACTGGGTTCTAGTCCCAGTCGGGGTGCCGGATTCTGTCCCGGTTGCCCCTCTTCCAGGCCAGCTCTCATCTGTGGCCAGGGAGTGCAGTGGAGGATGGCCAAAGTGCTTGGGCCCTGCACCCCATGGGAGACCAGGAGAAGCACCTGGCTCCTGCCATCAGATCAGCGCGGTGCGCCGGCCACAGCGCGCCAGCCATGGCGGCCATTGGAGGGTGAACCAACGGCAAAGGAAGACCTTTCTCTCTGTCTCTCTCTCTCACTGTCCACTCTGCCTGTCAAAAAATTAAAAAAAAAAAATAAAAAATTTAAAAAAATATACTTATAGGAAAAATTGGATATTTTAATGGATACCAACCATTGCTATGGTCTAGAAACACCTGAGGAATATTTTCAACTTAGAATATTCATTCTGGCTTTCCATTACCAGACTTCTGAGTTAATATCTGTAACAGGAGCAAGACTCAGAAGTCTGGAATTTCTTTAATGCCTCAGTTGGAGTAATTCTCTGCCTTGAACCAACTCTCATCACCAACTCTTGCTCCCACTTAACAGATATGGCCTCAATTTTGTGACTATAAATTTTAATCATTATAGCTTTTAAATCATGTTAGATTTGTAAAGCTCACAATTCTTGAATATTAGATCCTTTCATTTTATTTCCCTGTAACTCATATGAAAACAAAGAAAAATTAAATGATAGCTTGTCCTTAATTTGTTAGAAGTGGTACAGAATTTAGATCTTCATTCTGGAAGTGATAATTGAGGTGTGCTATCAAGGATGGACACTTTTTCAACAGAATGGGCTAAGACTAATAAGGGATTGCAGAAAAGCTAGAAAAATGATGACCAAAATCAGGAGAATGAGAAATATTTTATCCTGAAAGCCCAGTGTACAAAGCTTCCAGAGCAGAGGGCAATAAGTATTGTTAACAACCAGAATGAGGTCAAAGAGTGTCAATTTGCAGAAAATCTTTGAACTTCTCAGGAGTATGGGAAGGGAGGTAATTAGAAGGTGAGCAGCATAACTTTCTAGAAGATTTTTCCTAGTAAATTATTATCAGAAATCAAACAAGGTAGAGAGTGTATAATGAACACAATTTCTTTTTTTAAAAAACTTTTATTTAATGAATATAAATTTCCAAAGTACAGCTTACGGATTACAATGGCTTCCCCCCCATAACGTCCCTCCCACCCGCAACCCTCCCCTTTCCCACTCCCTCCCCCTTCCATTCACATCAACATTCATTTACAATTCTCTGTATATACAGAAGATCAGTTTAGCATACATTAAGTAAAGATTTCAACAGTTTGCTCCCACACAGAAACATAAAGTGAAAAATACTGTTTGAGTACTAGTTATAGCATTAAATCTCAATGTACAGCACACTAAGGACAAAGATCCTACATGAGGTTTAAGTGCACAGTGACTCCTGTTGTTGACTTAACAAATTGACACTCTTGTTTATGGCCTCAGTAATCACCCTAGGCTCTTGTCATGAGCTGCCAAGGCTATGGAAGCCCCCTGAGTTCACCAACTCTGATAATTTTTAGACAAGGCCATGGTCAAAGTGGAAGTTCTTTCCTCCCTTCAGAGAAAGGTACCTCCTTCTTTGATGACCCATTCTTTCCACTGGGATCTCACTTGTGGATATCATTTAGTTTTTTTTTTTTTTTTTTTTTTTTTTTTGACAGAGTGTCTTGGCTTTCCATGCCTGAAATACTCTCATGGGCTTTTCAGCCAGATCCGCATGCCTTAAGGGCTGATTCTGAGGCCAGAGTGCTGTTTAGGACATCTGCCATTCTATGGGTCTGCTGTGTATCTCACTTCCCATGTTGGATCATTCTCTCCCTTTTTGATTCTATCAGCTAGTATTTGCAGACACTATTCTTGTTTATGTGATCCCTTTGGTTCTTAGTCCTATCATTATGATCAATTGTGAACAGAAATTGATCACTGGGACTAGTGAGATGGCATTGGTACATGCCACTTTGATGGGATTGATTGGAATCCCCTGGTATGTTTCTAACTCTTCCGTTTGAGGTAAGTCAGCTTGAGCATGTCCCGAATTGCACATCTCTTCCCTCTCTTATTCCCACTCTTATATTTAACAGTGATCACTTTTCAGTTAAGTTTCAGCACTTAAGAAGTATTGTGTATTGATTACAGTATTCAACCAAAAGTATTAAGTAGAACAAACAAAAAAAAATACTAAGAGGGATAACATATCAAGTTGCTCATCAACAGTCAGGGTAAGGGCTGATCAAGTCACCGTTTCTCATAGAATGAACACGATTTCTAATCCAAGGTTGTTCTGAGTAACTATCAGTAACCAGAGAGACAGATTGATGCCTCTGCCATATTTATTGAGGGATAAATGCATGGGATCATGACCAAATGGTTAAGCTGTTGTCACATTCTACTGAACAGAACAGGAAATAGATTAATTTGTTCAATAAATATTTATTGGGTGACTTACTACATGCCAGACACCAGAGATAAAGCAATGACAAAGAAATAGAAACATAATAATTCCAGTTTGGGAAGGAACGATAAGATAATACAGTCCAAGGAAAGACTTTCTGGTCTAATATACATACAAAACCCCTGGGAATCTTGAAAATGCAAAACCTGATTTGGTACTTCTGGATAGAAACAAGGGTTTTACCTGTCTAGTAAGCATCTAACTGTTCTGTGCTGCTGGAAGACAGACCAGATGTAGAGCATCAGGGATTAGGTGGTCCAAAAAAAAAAGTATCTGCAGTTTTGGAACACTTGAGTCATGTTTGTACAATGCAGATTTGTGGGCTCCCCTGCTGGAGATTTTGATTAAGAAATGGTCCTTTTAAATTCTAAAAGAACCAATGATTTTATTAAACGTTCTCACTTCACAGAAGAGGAAATTGAATTCCAACAAATGAAAACCTGAACCAAGATTCAGGTCTCTGAACAATGATTAGATGTGCTGCTGTAGTTGAAATAATAACATCACCTTTTCCACACCCAATTGGTTACCAAAATGTACAAGACAAACATGAATCACCTTTTTACTGATGATAAATTGGAGAATGTAACCGATGAAGCTGGCCCTCATCACTTAGGCCAGAATTAAGTGGGCTGAAGCTGCTAGTCAGAGGTCCAGGCAATTACGGACTAGAGAGATGAACTTGCCCTTCTAGAACAGTGAAGATGCCTGCTTGCTCTTGGCAGCTAATTATAAAAGAAAGAAAGCAGAAACTAAGCTAGAGATTTCAAGTTTTCTTCCAAAGTTAACCAATGAGATTATGTCATGCCTGCAGTGAAATAAAAAGGAAAAGAGGAAACAGATGTATCACATGTCCACATGGAGAAAAAAACATCAGAAACTTAGAAAGTGCTTGGCACCATATGGGCCAGCCTCCATTACGTGGGTCAGGCACTGAAAATCAAGAATTAGCTGAGGTTAGGATTTTTCATTTTCTACACTATCCTTCATTTAGCACATTATTGGGTGCCTTACTACATGCAAGACACCAGAGATAAAGCCATGACAAAGAAATAGAAGCATAACAAATCCAGCTTGGGAAGGACCTAGAAGATAATATAGCCCAAGGAAAGGCTTTCTGGTCTAATATGCATACAAAACCCCTGTGCTTTTAAGATATTATTTTGTCAACTTAATCACCTAGGAATCTTGTTAGAATTCAGAATCTGATTCCATTGGTCTAGGGAAGGTCCTGCAATTCTAGATTTCTAGGAAACGTCCAAGGATGCCATTGACCACACATTCAGTGGTATAAGGGAATCCATTGTTTCAACAAGCATTTGTGCTTGCACCTCAGACTGAAAAAAGAAGAGCGTAAGTAGATTGTTCCTACCTTCTGCTCATCATGGAGTTGCAGTTTCAAAGCACACCTCCCTGCAATCCCATCTGTAGGTAGGGTTCAGCGTCAAATAACCTTGTTACAAATAATAAAAGTGAAATTCAATTTATCAAGTCCCTCCCTCCTTTCTTGTGTTACCAATAAATAAGTTGAGAGTCAGAGGGAGAGATTTACTAGCCCAAGTCCACTTAAGTAGTTGGTATCAAGGTCTTGAATAAAATCACTTTCTATTGAATCCCAGGCTACTGTCCTTTGTTTTTTTTTTTTTGTTTTGTTTTGTTTTTTTTTTAGATTTATTTATTTATTTATTTTAAAGACACAGTATCTGTGTGGGTGCAAACTGTTGAAATCTTTAACTAGTATATACTAAGTTGATCTTCTGTATATAAAGATAATTAAGAATGAATCTTGATGAAGAATGGGATGGGAGAGGGAGTAGGAGATAGAATGGTTGAGGGTGGACGGAGGTTATGGGGGGAAAAGCCACTGTAATCCAAAAGTTGTACTTTGGAAATTTATATTTATTAAATAAAAATTAAAAAAAAAAAAAAACAGACTCCCAGAGAGAGAGAGAGAGAGAGAGAGAGATCTTCCATCCACTGGTTCACTCCCCATTTGGTCTAAACAACTGGAGCTGGGCCTATCTGAAGCCATGAGCCAGAGCTTCTCCCAGGTGTCCCAAGTGGGTGCAGGGGCCCAAGTACTTGAGCCATCCTCTGCTACTTTCCCAGGCACCTTAGCAGTGAGCTGGATCTGCAGTGGAGCAGCCAGGACTGGAGATGCTGGTGTCACAGGTGGAGGCTTTATCCAGTATGCCACAATAGTGGCCCCACTGGTGTCTTTTTCACTTTGCTGTGCCATTTGCCATTATAGACTATCATTTACATACTCTCTGATGTTCTACTGATAACATAGATTCATGCTGAATCAGATCACTTCTATTGCACATGCATGACTGGAGAAGGTTGATTTGGTTGTTCTATATATCTTTCAAAGACCGATGCAACTTAACTTACAGGATTATAGGTTTTTGTTTGTTTCTTTCCTTCTCACCCATTCTCTCTGTATAAGGACAACCATAAACCAAGACCCAGTGAAGTATAACTTGCGTCTCCCATATCCCTTGACCCCCATTTGTTTCTCCAGGTCCAAACTGCTTGGCAACTGATGTCTGATAATTTACCAGCAGAAGTCAAAGGCCATCAAACACAGAAGCTAGGAACACCCATGCCCTTGAAGTCTACAAAGTCAAGTTCATTAGTACTTGCTATGCTGAGAGAGAACACACACTGTTGTGGTTTTTGGCTGGATGGCTTCAGAACATCACATCTGGCATGTGCATGCTTCCTGTAATTCAGGTTACTATATGATAATAGACATGCAAGGTCATCCTTTATTGATAAAAAGAAATATTTTGAGGAACAAATGTTTTTCCCTGATGCCTTCAAAACTGACTAAATAGTCAATATATAATCTATTTTGTCATAGAGAAAATCATATTTAGATACTAAGTTTTTCCTGAAGAAATTGGCAGAGCAACTTTAGGAAAATCTACATGAGGTATTCATTTAATTTCTGTTTTAATAAGATTTTCAAACACCCTGCATATAGAAGTAACAGTTCAATTAAAGGCTAAGTGTGTGTATTATTAAGCTATTGATTATATTTAAATTTAGAGATTTCATATATCTTATTATTGAAGTGTTAACTCCATACTGAATACAAATAGACTAGGATAATTCCTTTTATTATCTTTCACATATTAATATTTCATAGCAAATAAAATGGTAATATTAGGAAATTCAATAAGGAATAATCTGGATGATATAATATATTTATATACTATATATAAAATAGAAATAATCAGATTCAATGATTCAAAATTAAAATTTGAACTCAATTTTAAGCTTTTGGCACAAAAGGCTTCAAAATAGCCACCTCAGAGTTCATATCTGGGTTACATTTCAAATTAATTTTTTGAAAAATCTAAAATAATCTAATAATATTTGTTTCATCAAAATAAATGTAACTTTTAGTTCCATTTTCTATAAATTATTAAAATACCTTCATATGATCTGTGCTATATAATTTCTTAATTGGATTAAGGTACAAGGTTGGTGAAGATAAGTAACTTATGGAATGCATGCCAACTATGTAAAGGGCACTGGCCTATTATCATTTCATCTACTTACATTCAATTATAAAATGTGAATGATTTTCAAGACATGCTGTCATAGTCAAATGATTTCAGATCTATTTCTGTCCTTACCTTTCAGCTGGCTCTCAGCTTGTTTAAAGCCTGATTTTAAAATATTCACCATTCTAAACTGAAGTAAGAGACTACTTTTTTTTTTTTTTTTTGTATGGTCACAGTAAATGGTCTTGATTACAGAATCCTAGTTGCTTGTATGATGTTACGGTTCTCATAAACATTTTATATTTCTAAATACTCGCTGACATCCATTGCAAACAAATCACAAATATTATGCTTCATATTGGAGGAAGGTAGGGATAAAAAGAATATCTAGAGACAAATCTTCCCTGCATCTACTGTCAATTGAAGTGAATCTTTTCACCTCAAGGTCCTTTGCAACATGTCCTCATCTTTCCACTTTGGCCTGATTCAGAACTTCTCTCTCAAAGCACCCTGTTCTTTTCTGATTTCACATAATGTTTTCGTCATGCTTGGATTGAAGTTTCTTCAGAAATTCACTCAGTTCACTTAATTTCAATGCACAAAATCACCTCTTCTTCTGAACCACATTTTCATTATTGGAATATCTTTTACTTCAGCAAATGTTTATGATAAGGAAAGTATTATTATTTTTATAGTAGCCAAAAAAGATCATAGAACAAATATTAGTCATAAGAATTAATTGGATTAAGGTATAGCCATGATAAAATGTTGCATAGCCACAAACTCACATTTTTTGAGTGTGTATCTTTATTTGCTTCATTTTTGAATTTTTCCTTTTTGTTTTGAAAGGATTTTAGTGCAATATATTGCAAAAATACAAGAGGTCCTGTATCTCCAGGTTCTCATTATGTAAACATCTTCCTTAGCTATAGTTCTATTGTCTAAACCATGAAAGTATCATTTATATGATACTATTAACTGATCTACCAATCATATTATAATTTCACATGTTATCCTGCAAGCATCATTTTTTGGTAAAGTATCATGACTTCTCAGTTCTCTTAATTAATACCTTAGTCTTTTTTTGTCTTTTATGAACCTGACATTTTGAAGAATGCTGCCCAGTTATATAAGTTTTTTTTTAAGTTCATATATAATTTTTTCATAATATACACTTCAAGGAACTTTTCAAAGACATCTTATACACATGATTTCAAAAATTTTTCACACCAAAATAAATTAAGCTTTTAGTTCTATTTTCCATAAACTTTTGAAGTACCTTCATATGACCTGTGCCATATATTTTCTATACTACATTTATTAGTGTACTTTATTGATTTTCTAGATTATAAACTCCTTGAGAACAAGGAATATGTCTTAATGCTAAATTGTTTGTAGCATCTCACACAGTCCTTCCATGTAGATTCCTTAGGAACTATTTATATAATACTTTATTTATTCATGTAAGTTCCATTTGGAAGCTATCTTTTGGTATCCTACCAAAGTTTATGTAAAGCAATTGGAAGTTTCCTCCTGATTTTTACATTGATATCAGTTATGTTCTTCTTTTGTAAGTCAGCAATAGTCCCTAAAAGAGATATAAAAAAAAAAGGCAATATATTAAGTCCCACCTTCCACCAGAGAATAGCAGAATACAAGCTAAAGACAGGAGAGCATCAATAGCACATAAAAAATCAATATCAACTTCTCTAGTCTTTTGCAATGTCTTTTCTCCGTTCTCTCCTTCCTTCCTCAACCAATGTGTTCCATATTACAGAGCTATGAACAGGACCCACATTAGAAGAAACACTTCTGTTGTATGATTAGATAATTTGCATTATATTTCAATCCAATACTACCTCAAGTTACCTGAATCTTCACCTACCAGAGGAATATAAACCTCAATTTTAAAACTTATTTTACAAACACCATAATCCCATTACATTGTAAACTTAATCTCTCTGTTAGTCACTTTAAAGTTCATTGACATGAACATTTGGGCATATGTGTCATGAGGGCTGACAGTAATGAAAAATAGGAAAAAGGAATTACATAACCAAGTTTTACTAAGAATTATTGATCTCACATACAGAATTATGTTTAATCCTTATCAAGGACCTACAAAATTGGGTTAAGCCCTGTTTATAGATAAGGAAATTGAGGTTTATGGAAGTTAATTAAGAGTAAAATAATGAAATAAAAACTGTGTATTTAGTATATTTGAATCTCCAATATCCAGTATGCCTATAATTTTATGTATATTTTTATATGTCTTACATATATAATTTTCTGTGCAAAAGTATATGCATAAAGGGTTATTGAAATAAAGTATTTAAAATGGAGACTATTAAGTGGAAGGTTTGGACATCAAAATCTACCCATTTAAATGTAAAACTATCATTCCTTTTCCCTAGAATATATTTACTAGATAATGTAATATATCCAGGTATAGAAGTATAGAACCATGTGCAAAAAATTATCATTTGTTCATCTCATCAGAAGAGTTATTATGATGGGATTGTAGTTGCAAGTTCAAATTTCCTAGGCAGGGCAATGAATGCCATGTGCCTCAGCACATGATCACGGGGCATGGGGGAGACGGTTGAGGACTGGAAAGCATCTCCCACTCAGTACCAAGGGAGAAATCTCCATGTGGTTTCAGCCTATCTCTTCCTGTGGTATCATGAGCTCAGTAGTCTTCTGATTTTTCAAGAGAGTTCATAAATTAAGATTTTTATCATGAACACATTATTTTTTAATTATTTTAAAACACTGTGTAAGCCAAACTGTTACCGGAGAAATTGCAGGGTTCTTGTCTTCGCGCAAGAAAGAACTCAGGCGTGAGACAGAGAGTAGTGGGAGGTAAAATAGCAAGGTTTATTAGGGAAGGGACATCCATAAGGACGGATGGGCACCTCTCCAGACGGAGCCTGAGAGACTGGGGGAGGAGGAAGGAGCGAGGTTACATGGTTGAGTGCAGAGATTACACCTGGCCAGACCAGGCAGGCCACTCAGCAGAGAGGCAGAGGGCTGAGTGCACAGTCTGGTTGAGGCCAGAGGTTTTTAAGGAGATGGGTCTTGCTTCCCCACCTCTGCTCTCTTGGAACAATGGGCTTTTGGGATGTAAATAGAAAAACTTCTCTCTTGAAGGTCTGAAACAAAGGACTTTATGGATGCAAATGTTATCAGATAGGAGGAAGGGAGCAGGGTGTTTGAGATGCAGATGCTGGGCTGCACCTGGGAGATTGTGGAAGATTTGTCAGGCAGAAGGGGTGGGGACCCCCTCCTGGCAGGTTATCAGGTGGAAGGGGGCAGAGCAGGGCAGGATGTGAATACTGGGCTGCCCCTGAAACACCATCAGGATGACCTTGAGATGCAGCATGTGCTGGACATAGATGTCTTCTCTTTAGGCCTTTATGTCACACACACATAAGCTCATAACTGACTTCCTACCTAACGAAACAAAGCATACTTCTTTGTGCACGTGGTTGTTCATTTTGTATCCTCTGTGAATATTATGGACAAAAATTGCTTCTGACTCTGAATCATTACAAATCCAGTTATTTATGAGAAAAGATTACTTGTGATATGATTGTTATTTTTAGCTCTTGATTATATTCCTGTGGTCTTCCTACTTTTTACTGGCTGAATAATTTGGTTAATGGGGAATTAAGCCTGTGATTATAGACTGGATTGAAATTATTTCTTTGCAAAAATTAAAGAAAAAAAGAAGAAAGGAAGGAAGGAGGGGGATTGAGAGAGGGAGTGAATAGTAGGGAAGTAGTTTATCCTCTTAGAAGTGTACCTATGAAATACATGGCATTTGTTAATAAAATTACCTTTCAGTCTCAAAAAAGAGAAAAGATTACTAAAATTAGCAGTCAGGCTATATCGGTTTAGCATTCCATATGTTCTTGGGAGAATTAAGTATGGAAAAGAAGGAAAAATCAGTATATAAGCAACACTGAAAGAACTTTTCAAATGGAGTCAGGAGGCCATCCAGGGAGTGAGAGGTATGCAAGTTACTGCCTAGGAATGTGACCTTTTGTTATCTCTTCCCTTTATTAGCAGGCAGCTGGAAGGACTGGGTAACTGCACAGTGTCAAGAGATTCCAGATGCAAGTCAAAAGGTTATCAGATTCCTGTTTCAGGGACATTCCTACCAAGCACAAATGAGGGTACTTCAAATAATTTACAGTAACAAAATTAAAAGTTTATTTAGGATAAATGAACATTTTTGATTCATATGTAATTTCTCATAGCATGTTATCTGAACTTTTTTAAAACTATTCAATGTACATGAATTTCAAAGGAAAAGTTTGTGCCAGATTAAATGTAATAGATAATTCAATTTTCCATTTACTTTTTGAAGTCCCTTTCTACATTTTCTGTTTATCTTCTGCCAGTCACATAATTGCTGCTCTTTCTCAAAGTTTTCTACCAAAGGATTTTTATTGCTGTGAGATAAATTGACACTTCTCTCCCATATAAGCTCTCACATTCCCTGCCTTCCTTGGACCGCTGTCCAGAGCCATCTGAATTTGTGTCTCCCAAATTCAGAACTCTATGAACCCGTGTCTCCCAAAATAAAGTTCTTTTATTTTTTAAGTTTCCAAGCTTGAATTAGTCAATAAAAGAAGCTTCAATGACTGTTTGGAGTTTCTATTCTCTTAAATATTTGGGAAGGTGTACTTTATCTCTCTGTGATGACTAAGACTGCCCCTCAAATCCAGCCAGTCATGTTCTTGACTTTATGGCTCATCTTTCTGAATTTATGTATACCATTTGTACCGCCTCTGTTGACTCTGTTCTACATCTTTTGGACCACTCAAAAATCTACCTATTTTTTGCTTTCCACCCAAATCTCCCAGCCAATTTCCCTCATACATAAATATCCAAAAGCTCAAAACCACAAACTATTGACTTTCTTGAAATTGAAGAGACAGATGAGAAATCTATGGAGCAATAATGCAAGCTACCTTAATTTATGCATTTGACATCCTTGGTCTAAAATAATTTTAACCATTTATTGTGAAGATTGTTCACTAATGGCTTCACCTTGACTAGCTCTGCTGCTGTGCCATTAGATCTTTTCTTTTCCCTTTGTTGCTTATCTTTGTTTTTGTTTCTTCATCCTTCTCTAAATCCAAAAACTAGTATTATATAGTGTACCTTAACTCTTTCTTATTGGCTTTATAGAGCTTGTAGAATTTTTCCTGCAGAGCTTATCAAGATATATGTATAAATAAGGGGAGTTCCCTCCCAAAGAGAACTTCTGGTACCAAGAATAAAATTATTTACTTTCTCTATCCCTCAGGGTTTAAGAAATGACACTTCATTCAGGGGAATTTTTTTAGATGATTTTGTATAATGTACTTGTTCATATTTAATCCATTGGAAAGCAGAAGCCATAATTTCCAGGATCACTAAAAGGAAACTAATATTTCTTTCCTTTTATTAGAATATTCAAAAAATACATTTTATTTTGGAATAATTTTAATTAGCAGAAAAGGTGAAGATATATTAGAGTTCATGTATATCTATCCAGTGGCTATCCTTTGTGTTAACCTCTCACCTGCCTATAGAATATTGTCAAAATGAAAAAAGTGATATTATTTCAATACAATTAGTGAACAACAGAATCAATTTAGATTCTACTTATTTTTTCCACAAATATATTTTATCTATTCCAGCATCCAATCCAGGGTGCCATCTTGCTTTTGGAGAATTACTTTTAAGGTGACCTATTCGTGAAAATTATGCCGCATAGAATGCTTCCAATGAAGTTCATCATTAATTCTACTTTATGATAAAAGCTACTGCCACTCACGAATAACATTTATAGTAGAAATCCCCACCTTTCTTCCACCATTGCCTCTGAGATAAGTAAGTACCTGCACATCAGCTCTCAGGTAGTAATAGGCTTAATGATAAAGGACTTTGGATTAAGTATTTTGGCTTAGAAGATAAATTATATATGAGATCTCATTCAAGAATGTTGTGATAGATCTGTTAGGTAGGAAGTCAGTTATGAGCTTATGTGTGTGTGACATAAAGGCCTAAAGAGAAGACATCTATGTCCAGCACATGCTGCATCTCAAGGTCATCCTGATGGTGTTTCAGGGGCAGCCCAGTATTCACATCCTGCCCTGCTCTGCCCCCTTCCACCTGATAACCTGCCAGGTGGGGGTCCCCACCCCTTCTGCCTGACAAATCTTCCACAATCTCCCAGGTGCAGCCCAGCATCTGCATCTCAAACACCCTGCTCCCTTCCTCCTATCTGATAACATTTGCATCCATAAAGTCCTTTGTTTCAGACCTTCAAGAGAGAAGTTTTTCTATTTACATCCCAAAAGCCCATTGTTCCAAGAGAGCAGAGGTGGGGAAGCAAGACCCATCTCCTTAAAAACCTCTGGCCTCAACCAGACTGTGCACTCAGCCCTCTGCCTCTCTGCTGAGTGGCCTGCCTGGTCTGGCCAGGTGTAATCTCTGCACTCAACCATGTAACCTCGCTCCTTCCTCCTCCCCCAGTCTCTCAGGCTCCGTCTGGAGAGGTGCCCATCCGTCCTTATGGATGTCCCTTCCCTAATAAACCTTGCTATTTTACCTCCCACTACTCTCTGTCTCACGCCTGAGTTCTTTCTTGCGCGAAGACAAGAACCCTGCAATTTCTCTGGTAACAGATTGATATTATTTTAAGAAACATAGTTTAAGAACTGTTCTTATGTTTTCTAACTATTGGACAAAATTTAGTATATTGCTGAGAAAATATATATTATTAGTGCAATATATCATCCTAAAGCCTTTATATTATCAACTAAGTGTCTGGCATCTTCACCAAGTTAACCAGAACTCAAAGCAAAACGGCAAAACATAAAGACAAAAAAACTTCCTTCTAAAAGCCTTGAAAACATTCCAAAACAAAAGCCAGTTTGAGCATTTATTACATTTGGAAAACATTTGATTGAAGCATAGAGGATCTGAAGAATCAACACACTGATGTATTTCAAATGCCTTAAAAAGCAGATATGGCTTGGAGCATATCCCAAATAGAAACTGACCAGAAGATCATTTTAAAAAAATAAGAATTTATTTTAACTTCTTGCAAAAAGCAAAAATTGAGCAATGTTACGTAACATACCAACTTATTGACTTCAGACTGCCTAGAAATTTAGAATTAATGGTCAATCATCTACTGCTACAGGAATCATCCACAAGCCTCAATCAGCTCTTAGTTCCCAAAGATACGTACATGCTTGCCCTTCCATAACTACAAACCTCTATCTAGAAGAACAAAAATGCACTTTTTTCTTCTGTGCCTGAAGTGTCTTTCTTTTTACATACTTCAGTCATTCTGAAATCACTTCTCCAAGGGAATACAGAAATTTCCATGTGGGGCGTGTGTTTGGCCTGGTAGTTAAGATGATGGATTGGTCTGCTCACATCCAGTATCAGAGTACCCGGGTCGCAGTTCTCTGTGCCCTATTCCAGTTTCCTGCTGATGCATACCCCAGGAGGCATCAGATGATAGCACAGATAGCTGGATCCCTGACATTCACGTTAATGACCTGGATTTATTGACTTCCTGACTGCTAGCTGCAACCTGGCCCAGTTGTGGCAGGTGTTTGGGAAATGAACCAACAGATGGGAGATTCTTTCTCTCTCTCTCTCTCTCTCTCTCACTCTCTCTTTCTCCCACTCTCCTTCTCTCCCTCTCTCCGTATCTACCTTCCACTCTAATAAATATTTTAAAAAAAAAACCTTCTATATGATAGTTCCTCACCATTTCTGAATTGCCAATTTGTTGGTTAGCTATGTCAAGGACTTCTTTGAAGATTTATCACAATTTCTTCATGGGTTTCTAGCCAAACCTTTAGTCATAGTGAATATGACTTCAGTCACACATTTGCTCTCTTGGATTAGTTTTCAAGTGGGTGGAACTGTGAGGTAAGGAGAACTCCATAAGCATGACAATATGGGCAGGTTTGGCAGGTTTGGCAGCTGTCTTACTCATTCTTAGTTGAGCGAGGGAATTTTCTATCCTGCCCACACCTGATGGAATCAGAGATTCCAGAAGAAAGTTAGGAAGGGCTATTTTGTCATTGAAGAAATTTCTTGTTATTTAGTAAGGGGAAACCCACAAGAAAATGCTGATGCCATATATCACTAGCATAACTATCTTCCTCAGACACTCCTATAAGAACTTCAAAAGCTGTTGTGACAAGCATTTAGAGAATGTATTTGAATAGAAATAAAGAGAATTTGCTTACTTATCATGGACTCTGATGACTCTTGTGAAGTGCAAATTTTTTTCTTTGCATTTACAACATTTCAGAGAAATACTAATTACATTTTAATCTAATTGAATATGTAAATATTTTATTCAAAAATTAGAATATTCTTATTCAATTTCAATCTCACTTTAGGGTTATATCTATAATTAGGTACAAATTATAAATTAGAACCAAATGCAATGTGTGCATAGCTATATGTGTCATATATATTCTAGGCAGTGGATGATAGTATCATAAATGAGAGCCCATAAAATTTAAAACATCTACAAACTCCTGAAAGAAAATTTGGAGCTAGAAATATGAGATATGTTTTAGTGTTATTAGAAAGCTGCATTGGATTGTGTGCTTCTGGAATGGGGAGTGAGCATCCTTACTCAATCATTCATTACTAAGACAAAGCACACATGAATGCCTTACTCTAACCTCCATCCAGCATTCATACACCTCATTACCCCTCTCTCCAACTCACACTGGCTCCATGTTATTCTTCCACAACTTCCTCACCTCTTCTGATTCTTCCTTGGTATTTATTGTAATTCTTTTATTTTATAAAACATGAGTTGTTTGCGAAGAAGAAAGCATAACCAGTGATTTACCCCAATCTCGCATACTTGCTCAGAAATGGTGGCTATCAGTCTGGGTTTAGGCATTCTTGAAGAGGCAATCGGTTAGCTGGGGGCTCAGCTCATCTTTGCAACCCTTTATTGGGCCCTTCAGTATTCTTTGTTAATTCCTTGTTCAATCTTATTCCTTCATTTGGTTATTCATTGATCATTTTCATACAAAAATAAAAGTTTGTTAAAAGATCATCTCACTTGGGAACTAGCTGTAGCGCATTTTCACAGCATGGAGGGGATCCAGATTGACCCACCCTTCTGTAGTTATCATTCCACTCTTAAACCCACACTTCTAAAGTGTATTGTATCCTAAAGCTAAACAGCAAAATAAAAATCTTTTTGTTTGACATTGTTTATTTCTTAAAACCAGTGTTCTATTTCTCCCTCCTTTTTAAATAATGAAAAGCCTTTGTCATTGCCTTCATTTCTACCAGTTTGTTCCCTATTCAATTGCATTGTGGCTTACTCCTCAATAGCACTAAATATGCTCTCTCCAAAACATCAATGCCTCATAATGGTCAAATCCAGTAGAATCTTTTTATTTGAACACACATTTCAGGGAAATTGACTTATTTGAACATTTGTTCTATGAGTAACCATCTCTTTTTTTCTACAAAATCACTTTTCTTGAATTTCTCGTTTCAATCTAACCTGTAGCCTTCTCCGATCCTACTGTTTAGTCTCACAACCCTTAACCTTGGGATTCCCTGTGGCTACTTTTTTCTTCCTTTACAACATAATCTCAATGAGATCTTATATCTTTTTATGAATTAGAAGTGTTAAGATGACAGGAAGAAGATCTAACAAACTGCAGAACTTTAACCAATTTGAGGTTTACTTCTCACAAGTGTTGTTTAGAGATCTGAGGTGTCTAGGCACACTTCTCTCCTTTTTAATAGGATCTAAGACAACTCGTGCAGGTTGCCCACTCTTCCCACAGTCTGTATTAAAATATAGCAAAACTAAGATCCTTCTCTGTTTTCCACTTTTGTTTTTATAAAAAGTATCTTAATATCAGAGCAAGGACATTACAATAAATTCCCACTAGATTTATACTCATGTTATTAACCTTAACTGGTCACATGTAGCTACAGGAGAGTCTGAGACAGAATTGAAAAAAAAATGTGGAAATAGGTATCGAGTGAATCAATTTATAGTATATTTAATAACTTCATCACCACTAAAATTTCAATGGAAATGACACCTGCTGTGTAAAACATTACCTTTTTGCTTTATGTGTAAAAATTTAGCATTTCATATTTCTCTCACAGAATTTTCACATTTTGATTTTGTCCAAAAATTTTTTAATAATTTCACTTTATTAGAAACATAGGTACAAAGAAAGAATAAGAGAGACAGATAAATAGATAGAGGCATGTTAATGGCAGGCAGAGAGAAACATCCCATCTGCTAGTATACTTCTCAAATACCCCACAGCTGGGGCTTGGACCAATCTGAAGTTAGAAGCCTGAAATGCCATCTGCGTTACCCATATGGGTAGCAGGGACCCAAGTGCTTGAGACAACATCTGTTGTCTCCCTAGATATGTGTTAGCAGTAAACTGGATCAGAAGCAAAGGAACAAAGACTAGAACCAGGAGCCCTGATTTGGGAAGTGGGCATCCCAAGCAACAACTTAACCCCTGCATCAAATGCCTGCTCTTATACTGTTGTTTCTTTACTTGGCTGTTATCATGGCCCTTACCCTCAGCCTCTCAATAGATTATAAACTCCTTGATTTTAAACAGGATTAAATCTATTAGCAAATTTGTGACACATCAGTGACTATCAAAATGAAGAGCTTCATCAAGTGCTCATCAGATGAATATTTGAATTCTAATTTATAGCTAGTCTTCTTGATTTTACTATAATTATCCAGATCTGAACAATATTTTACTTAAACTGAAGCAATGCATATTATATTGATATTATAATTTACTTTTGTAGCTTCCTAATTCTCAGTTATTGGTGATACAATACTCCAAGATGTTCGGGTACTTATTTTTTTCAGTTCATTTTGTGTTTGATTTTCCTTTTTCTGTACTCATTATAGCTGTTTTTGTATTTTTGAACCACTGATTCTTTCCAGTCAACACAAATCATATTGGAAACTTGGCACCCACTGTCTATGATATAAGAACTGCAATATGTACTTTTCCTCTACTGCCTTTGTGTTTGATAGCAATATGTGTTTCTAATTCTGTTTTCTATAGGCAGATGTTTGGAATGTTTTTATGTAGAGAAATAGCAATGAGTAGGGATTTCTAGAAACAGGAACAGGAAGTAGGGAAAGGATTATCTTTACTTTAATCAGAAATTTTACAAAGCTGACAGTCTTTTCAATTATACTTTCTTTTTCATTTATATTTTTATATTTATGCCACTACATATATCCCTTTGCAATGTCAACATGATAATGATGGAAAATCGTCACTTAGTGATTTACAGAACTTTTACCTATGTTTCATGTATTTTAACATCAGCATGTTTGAAAATGAAGAATCTGGTACTCTTTAAATATTTCTCACTCAGCTTTAGGTTTATGTCAATTTAATGTTTTATTCAGGAATATTCATAAAACTTGCCTTTTATATTAGTTGGAGTATCTTGAAATGTATGATTATTTAAATTATTCATTTAAAATAAAGGCAAAGTTTTAGATGCTCTTGTTTTTGATGAAATGGAAGAATGTAAAGTATAAGAACAAAAAGTTATGTAAAATGAACATAAGAAGAATTGATTTTTATGCCTTATGAAACCATAGATACTACCCAGGATATTAGTTGATAGTACCATATTAACTAAAATTAGTTAAGTAAAGTCTATTCATAAAGGCCTCTAGACTATTGTAAATAAGTGGTCTGTCTTCTTATAATAGTTTGCATGCTTGCCCAATGTAAGGAATTTAGATAAGGCATTTATATTGTGCTTGTAGAAGACACATAGCTAGTGGTTTTACTTATAGGTATCTCTCGAAATTTAGGTATTGTGCTTAGTTATTCAATAAAATATTTACTTGTGTGTTTGTGAAGACATTTGGTAGATGTGATGAACATCTGTCAGTTGATTTTAAGTAAAGATCATCTTTCATAATATGACTGTATCTCATGCAATTAGTTGGAGGGACTTAAAAGCAAAAACTGAGATTTCCCAGAGAATAAATTCTGCCTGAAGACCACATGTCAGCTTCTTGAGAGATTCCAGCCTTCTAGCCTACCCTACAGATTTCACACCTGCCAGCCCCAAACTTGTATGAGCTGATTCCTTCAACTTAGGTTTCTCTCTCTCTCTCTCTCTCTCTCTCTCTCTCTCTCTCTCTCTCTCTGTGTGTGTGTGTGTGTGTGTGTGTGTATGGAAAGCTGTGACTGATACAGAGGCTGCTTCTGTTCCATTGGAACAGCTTGACTGATACAGAGACTAAGCACAAAATAATTAAGGAGTCCCTTTGTGAACAAGTTTTGGATTTGCTCACGACCTGACATTTTCCATGAGTAAGATAGAAACTCTTCTCAAGTCTTTGCATGGTGGTCTCCTTATCACTTAAGTCTTTGTTCAAATCTCACCTCCTTAGTAAGGTCCTTTCACCTTCTCTTCCAAAGCATTTCCTGCTCATACCAGTTGTTCTCTGTCCCATTTCTCTTGTTGTGCATCCTTCATAAGATATGTCTGAATTGTAATCAAAAGAGAACAACAAAACAAAACTGTACTACTATTCAATCTCTGTTTTTCTTGCTGACCTTACTACAGGACCTGGAAGCCAGGCAGTTCCTTTCATAGATTTCCTTCCAGTCAGACAAAAGCTCCAAGATTCTGAGCTCATTTGTGGATCCTGACCATATCTGAAGCCACCTTTCTCAGCATCCTTTTCTCTGCAAACACCAGTTATCCTTGTGATTCCAACTGCTATGGTTTAGGTCCTCTGTTTCTGGTAGTCCTTTGTGGCCCAAAGCAAATCTCAAAACAAAAACACAAGCGTTAAATGATCTTAGGTATACATAAGATTCTTGATTTTTCTTTATCTTCCACACTTTAAACTGTAAGCTGTGTGAGAATGACATTCTTGCTTATTTACTTAAATGTTGTATCCTCTGTTGTAGTATATGTGTCTGCTACATAGAAAAACTCATTAAAACCTTTTAAAGTGAAATGAACACTATGAGTAACGGTGACTTGGTCAGCCCTCACCCTGACTGTTGATGAACAACTTAATATACTATCCCTCTTAGTATTTTTTTTTTGTTTGTTCTACTTAAACTTTTGGTTGAATACTGTAATCAATACACAATTCTTCTTAAGTGCTGAAACTTAACTGAAAAGTGATCGCTGTTAAATATGAGAGTGGGAATAAGAGAGGGAAGAGATGTGCAATGCGGGACATGCTCAAGCTGACTTACCTCAAACGGTAGAGTTAGAAACATACCAGGGGATTCGAATTCAATCCCATCAAGGTGGCATGTACCAATGCCATCTCACTAGTCCCAGTGATCAATTTCTGTTCACAATTGATCATAATGATAGGACTAAGAACCAAAGGGATCACATAAACAAGACTAGTGTCTGCAAATACTAGCTGATAGAATCAAAAAGGGAGAGAATGATCCAACATGGGAAATGAGATACACAGGAGACCCATAGAATGGCAGATGTCCTAAACAGCACTCTGGCCTCAGAATCAGCCTTTAAGGCATGCAGATCCGACTGAAAAGCCCATGAGAGTATTTCAGGCATGGAAAGCCAAGACACTCTGGGGGGAGGGGACCTAAATGTGTGGGGAGCAACTCAGACTAGACTAAGTTACTGGAATTAAGACTTATTCTATGCATCTGCTCTCCCACAATATGGCGCTGGGAGAGGAGTAAACAACTTCTACGCAGCTGCCTCTCGCCAACTTGAGTGATGACCTGCAGGAGCTGATCCTGCTCCTGATTGGAGGAGAGCAGCGTACTTGGCGTGTGGGTAGCAGAGTTGGGATCGGTGGAAGAAGACTATAAAGGAGGAGAGAGACAACATGCACCAGGAACATCTAAGGGGAACATCCGGATAACATCTGAGCAGCCCCCGAGAAAGCCGGCCGGTGGTGTGCCACTCCCCCACGGAAGTGGGGAAAGTGTCAGGGGGCACCGCCCTTCCACGGAGGTGGGAGGGTCAGTAGCCAACCTGGGAAGGACCAGCAGCAAACCCGGGAAGGGCCGAGCAGACAAAAGAACAGTGCAGGGTCCAGTGTTGTTCCTCTGCGAAGAGGGGGAGCGACAAAATGAAAGATCTCTGTGAGTGAGATCCCAGTGGAAAGAATGGGTCATCAAAGAAGGAGGTACCTTTCTCTGAAGGGAGGAGAGAACTTCCACTTTGACCATGGCCTTGTCTAAAAATGATCAGAGTCAGTGAACTCAGGGGGCTTCCATAGCCTTGGCAGCTCATGACAAGAGCCTAGGGTGATTACTGATGCCATAAACAAGAGTGTTAATTTGTTAAGTCAACAACAGGAGTCACTGTGCACTTACTCCTCATGTAGGATCTCTGTCCTTAGTGTGCTGTACATTGAGATCTAATGCTATAACTAGTACTCAAACAGTATTTTTCACTTTATGTTTCTGTGTGGGAGCAAACTGTTGAACTCTTTACTTAATGTATGCTAAACTGATCTTCTGTATATAAAGAGAATCGAAAATGAATCTTGATGTGAATGGAAGGGGAGAGGGAGTGGGAAATGGGAGGGTTGCGGGTGGGAGGGACGTTATGGGGGGGAAGCCATTGTAATCCATAAGCTGTACTTTGGAAATTTATATTCATTAAATAAAAGTTTAAAAAAATAAATGCTGATATAATTTATCAAAAGATAGTCTCAATCTTAGTATTTATTCGGCAAATGTATTCTCCATTAACTCTACAAATGGTTAACCTCGTTAAAAAAAAAAGTCGGGGCCAGCACTGTGGTGTAACAGGTAAATCCACAGCCTGCAGTGCCAACGTCCCTTATGGGTACCTGTTCTAGTTTCAGCAACTCCTCTTCCAATCCAGCTCTCTGCTATGGCCTGGAAAAGCAGTAGAAGATGGCCCAAGGACTTGGGCCCCTTCCCCAGCATGGGAGACCCAGAAGAGGCTCCTCGCTTCTGGCTTTGGATCAGTGCAGCTCCAGCTGTTGTGACCAGTTGGGGAGTGAACCAGTGAGTGGATGGAAGAACTCTGTCTCTCTCTCTGCCTCTCCTTCTCTCTCTGTGTAACTCTGACTTTCAAATAAATAAATAAATCTTTTTTAAAAAGTTAAATCCCCTTCCTGATACATGGTGATTTTAATCTAAAATATTGAACTTCTTAAACATTTCTTTGTATACCAAATTCAAGTGTTTCTTTTCACTATAATGCTTTCTTTTTTTTAAGGTGGCTGTATGTGTGTGTGTGTATGTGTGTGTTTAAGATTGATTTATTTATCTGAGAGGCAGAATTATAGACAGAGAGAGGGAGAGACCAGAGATGGGCCGATCAGAAGCCAGGAGCCAGGAGCTTCTTCTGGGTCTCCCATGTGAGTACAGGGGTCAAGAACTTGGGCCATCTTCCACTTCTTTCCCAGGCCATTAGCAGAGACTTAGATGAGAAGATGAGCAGCTGGGACACAATCATGTGTCCATATAGTATACTGGTGCTGCAGTTAGCTTAACCTACTATACCACAGCGCTGGCCTCCACTAAAATGCTTTAGCAGTATAAAAGATGCTTCACTTTAGATAGAAGGAAAATAATGCCTGGAATATTCAGGTAATGTAAATAAAAAAATTATTTTCATGGTTTAAAATATATTAAATGCATTTTTATTGTGGCTTAAAACACATTATATATAATCAAGTTATATGTATATATACATATGTATCTATAACTATCTTTTGACTGGTAAAGTACATTGTACACAATAAATATTCAATGATTTCCTTTTTTGAATGAATAAATAGTGGTCAATTTGATTTGTCTCCTCAATGAAACTCCCTTTCTAAACCACCCAAATTGATAGAGATGTCTACCATAATACCATATTTTGTAATTGGTATTTAGTACTATTCTCTCTTATAAACACGCCATGTGAATGAACAAATTAGTGGTTAACAAAATGGATGGAGAAATTCTTCATTTTCAAACCTTGTTTCAATCCACTTCTTTTAAAACTCTGATCACGACAGTTAAAGTTGTTAACCAAGTCAGGCTTCAATGCCAAAAAGAACAAGATGACTTGCATATTCTAACTCGCCTATGGGTGCAGCTGGTTCAGCAGCTGTTAACAGAAGCTTTTAAAAGATGCATTTCTGACAGATTTGTTCCTTGGGAAATGAAAATGTACAAATGAAGACTGAGATTTAAAAAGGTAATTGAATAAATGTCAAAGATCAGTCTTGGAGATACAAGAAAGTTAGATAATTCGGATCTAATCTTGTCAGTATGCATTGCATTTCATCTGATAATCACCTGGGGCTACTTTGCAGAGTTCTCATCTTTAAGTACAGGCATACCACAAAAGCAGTGAATTGTTAGAAGAGCAAGGTGAGTTTATACAGCAGGTAAAAATTGCATGCCATCAGCATCCAGAGAGAGGGATGTTCACTAAGATTGGGTCCAACTTATTTCTCAGTGGGTCTATGGAGCTAGTTTTGTATTAGGGATTGAAAATTAATTAAATATCACAAACCTTATTTTACAGTGGAAATAAGCAGTTTATTAAAAAGACAAAGAATATAAAACATGGGTTAATATTTTGGAAACTTTTTAATATATGTTTCTGAAAGGGAGATACAAATATAAACTGGGCAGTACATTTTTCAGCAACCTTGAATGAGTTTAGTGTCAATAATCAGCCTAAGATAAGCACCTCCCCATTAGCACATTAAAAACACTCATTTAGTCTCAGTCACCCAGAGAACCACTTGTAAGACATGCTATATTAGGACTCATTTTGGGGGCCAGCACGGTGAGGTAGTAGGTTAAGCCTCTGCCTGCAGTGCCAGCATCCAACAATGGTGCCGGTTTGAGTCCCAGTTGCCCCACTTCCTGTCCAGCTCCATGTTTTTGTGTCTAGGAAAGCAGGGAAGGATGTCCCAAGTTTTTGGGCCCCTGCACCCATGTGGGACACCCAGAGGAAGCTTCTGGCTTCAAATCAGCCTAGCTCTGGCCATTAATGGCCACTTGGGGAATGAATCAGACCTCTCTGTCTGTAACTCTGTCTTTCAAATAAATAAATAATCTTTTTAAAAAAAGATTCATTTGGCTGATAATGCACAGAAAAATTGTGACATGTAATTCAAGAGCATATTTTGGAAATCTAGAGTGAATTTGCAATCTCTGGTAAAGTTACAAAATAATAAAACAAAAAATAGAAATGATTACAGGCCTTTGGGCAAAATAACACGACCCATAAGTACTTTGAGAACTACCTAGAAGTACTTTGAGAGCTATAACTCACACTTTGTGTTAGAATTCATTAACATAACACGATATTTACTGAGCTTCAATTATATGAAATATTTCCAAAAGCTCATAGAAAATGTGTATCATGAAAAAAACACTGCATGCGTTTCAAAAAATATTTTTCCCCAAATAAAGTTCCTTTTTTTTTTTTTTTTTTTTGACATGTGGAGTTATAGACAGTGAGAGAGACAGAGAGAAAGGTCTTCCTTCCGTTGGTTCACTCCCCAAATGGCTGCTATGGCCGGCGCTGTGCTGATCCAAAGCCTGGTCTCCCATGTGGGAATAGGAGCCCAAGCACTTGGGCCATCCTCCACTGCCCTCCTGGACCACATCAGAGAGCTGGACTGGAAGAGGAGCAACCGGGACTAGAACCCGGTGCCCATATGGGATGCGGGTGCAGCAAGGTGGAAGATTAACCAAGTGAGCCACGGTGCTGGCCCCTAAAGTTCCTTGTAATTCCTTTTTTTTTTTTTTTTTTCACAAACTTCAAAGTACACTCATATATCTAGTACTGTACTGCTGTGATCATGAGTGTAGGAGTTATGCAACAGGGGGCACACAACAGGGAGAAAGAATGCAAAACAGTGTACTCTCTTGAGCTTGTTTTTCAGCATACATTCTAGGAAATGTTATCTTGCACCATTGTGCTCAGAGGTGACCAGACCACTATGAACAAGAAAAACTGCAAAAACCAGTCTGAATCTGATGTTTGAACATACGTTATGCGAAGATGTATGTTGCTTGAGCAGGAAGGGTCTTCCCTTTTCTGCAGCCTGGCTGTAAACTCCTTAGCAAACTACCTTTCTGGGAAGTAATTTTCTTGGGGAACTACACCTTCCCACTGTCTTCTTTATTTGTCAAAATAAATAATACCTTACTTTGAGCAACCCCCACTTGAGGCTCACCATTTGGTGATACTCCATATAAATGAACTTCTTATGTCCGCTCACACCAGGAATTGAGATAATAAAAAATAAATAAGTCATCAGCCAGAAAAGAGACATGAAGGTTTACACTGCTATGATAAGGAAAGGATTAAATAATCAGCAACTGCAGAGAAACAGACTATTTTCCTACAGAATAAGAGAATATATAGCACTTTCACTGTTGATGTCTTATGAAGCGACTGAGTTTTTGCAAGGTCAAAAACTCAAGATCAATTATTCCAGGGACAAGTAAGACAGGCTTAAAAGCAGAGAGGCATGTTATATACGAATTAGAAAAAATTCAATGCTGTTTGGAATGACAGGACATGAGGAGAAACAAAAGGCGTGTTGGGAGGTAAGGATAAAAGATAGGTTGGAGTCAGATGTATACTTTAAATTAAGCAATTCGATGAGACTTGAGATGTGGGATGCAAGTAGAACCGACTATTCACTCGAGTGAACAAAGGATGCTGTTTTAGCATCAAAACTCAAGTTCAGTTCTCTAGCACTTGTTCCCCGAGTAACCTCAGAACCATTGTCCACCCCTTTTCAGTCCAGATCATGTCTCACACTGTCAACATCTGTGCTTCTTGTTGTCACATGGGACTTGGTGTGAGATGGAATACCTCTAGTCTTGAGAGCGTAGCTTCCTGCTATTTTTCCACATGAGCACTACCAGTGCTCTTGCAGCAATTGGTTGCACAAGTATATGGATGAGGTGTTGTTAGGACACAAGGACGACAACGTCTAAACTGTTGAAGTAGGATAAGAAACAAAACAAAACAAAACTCTAGGAAAACTGAGGTTTGATAGGTCTTGGTTTGTATGAATAAGAAGAAATAAACAAGGTGAAAACAAAAGAAAGAACACTTCAGATAGAGATCAACTCTTTAAATCCGTAAATGTCATAACAAAAGCACAGGTTATATTTTCTAACCATCAAGGAGCTCTTGAGACCTCTAAATAGACACCCAAAAAATTAGATCTGTAGAAGGAAAATTTCAGCAGTTGAAGATGATCCTTTATCCTGGGACAAGCACGGAGACCTGATGAAAGCAAAGATAGTGAAATGGTGAAGCAACGGATTTGAGGGAAACCAAGAGACAGAACTGAGAGAGAGTTAACTGTAAAGTATGAGATTGAAGAAGGGCAAAGAAGATTATGGCTGAGGTTTCACTCTTGACTAGCAAGAAAGTGATTCCTTTAGAATAGAAAATATAGGACAATTACAACTTATTTGGAAACAACAAAGAAAAAGAATACATTCAGCTGTACATTGAGATCTAATGCTATAACTAGTACTCAAACAGTATTTTTCACTTTATGTTTCTGTGTGGGAGCAAACTGTTGAAATCTTTACTTAATGTATGCTAAAGTGATCTTCTGTATATAAAGAGAATCGAAAATGAATCTTGATATGAATGGAAGGGGAGAGGGAGTGGATAAGGGAGGGTTGCGGGTTGGAGGGACGTTATGGGGTGAAGCCATTGTAATCAATATTCTGTACTTTGGAAATTTATATTCATTAAATAAAATTAAAAAAAAATGAAAAAAAAAAAAGAAAAGAAAAAGAATACATTTAATTGCCTCATAGGATGCCCTGGTAGACTGAATACAGGGGGAAATCAAAGCTGGAAAAGAAATACTAGGGAAAGAAATCTATTAATTCTTTAAAATACTATCTTATCACATCTGATTTTAGGGTGGAAGTTTGATTCATTTATATCTTAATTAATGTGTTATTAGTTACAAAATGATTTTAGTTCATTTTATTTACAAATTGGAATAAAAAAGATAAGGGGCTTTCTTCAATAATGTGTAATAATATCTTTATCAATATTTAAAAATATTTATTTAAAATTTGATTTATTTGAAAGAGAAGGGGAGGCGATATCTCCCATCAGTTGGTTTATTTCCAAATTGCCTGCAACAGCCAGGGAAAGACCAAGCTGAAGCCAGGATATGGGAACTCAATCCAAGATTTGCTGGGGGTGGTAGTAACCCAACTAATCGAGCACCAACTGCTGATTTCCAAGGTGTGCATACTCCTCATGTAGGATCTCTGTCCTTAATGTGCTGTACACTGAGGCTTAATGCTATAACGAGTACTCAAACAGTATATTTCACTTTGTGTTTCTATGGGGGTGCAAACGATGGAAATCTTTACTTAATGTACACTAAACTGATCTTCTGTGAAAAAAAAAAAAAAAAAAGAAATTATCAATTCCCAACTTGACTCTCACTGGGATTAAACTTGACAATAGGTCTGATCTGATTTCATCATGATTTAAAAAAAAATCATCTATTATTTTTCACTTTATGTTTCTGTGTGGGAACAAGCTGTTGAAATCCTTACTTAAGGTATACTAAGCTGATCTTCTGTATATTAAGATAATCGAAAATGAATCTTGATGTGAATGGAAGGGGAGAGGGAGTGGGAAAGGGGAGGGTTGTGGGTGGGAGGGACGGTAGGGGGGGGAAAGCCATTGTAACCCATGAGTCGTACTTTGGAAATTTATATTCATTAAATAAAAGATTAAAAAAAAAATAGGAAGGTGGAATCCGAAGCAAGGTTGAGGCTTGAACCCAGGCATCATACTATGACGTGTGGGCATCTTAACCGCTATGCTACATGTCTGCTGCCCAGTCTTCTTAGTAATTTTACCAGTTTCTGAAGCAATAAGCTTCCTTGGGACTTTTGCATTCATCTTGGGATGTCACACTAAGCCTTTCAGACTTATGCTGTAAAACAAAATCAATGTTCTGAGAAAACTTTTACCATAAGAGGTCACAAAATAAATTTTTTAGGTTTTTTGAGCCACACAGTCATGGTGGCAACCAGTCAACATTGCTCTTCAAGGAAAACCATAACCAGAGACAGTATTGGCTGCATTTTAATGAAACTGTATTCATGAAAACATGTGGTGGGGTCTATGAGAGCCACAGACTGAAATTTTCTCACCTGATCTCTGTGCTAGCATACCATTTTTCTCTGTTCAATTCATTGCTAGATATGGCTTTGGGATAGAAAAACATTTATAGGAGAGTATCTACAGGCAGAGCATTTAATTTATACATAGATGTTCATCATAAGATCTTCCTTGATCTTCCTTCCAAATTGTTTGTTAAGAGAAATACAAGGCTTACACCTTTATTTCCTATTGATTCTCAGTTGTGTTTTCACTACCTCACTGAAGCTCAGACGAACACATTGACAGGTCTTAATGGAAAAGAGAATCTTCTTCTTTAAAAGAAATCACAAGTGTGCCAAGAATTTGGTGGAGTGACTGCACTTCTGAGATTCCATCAGCTTGTTGTTATCCTTAAGGCCACCTTGGATATGACACCAATATCTTTCTAAAGCCCATTAATGCTCACAGGAAATTCAGAGTCACTAAAGATGAAACAAAAGGCTACAGAGACCTAGAAACACATAGGTAATAGTTGCCAGCACTCAAAATTAGTCACCTATTTGTGACAGTTGCCTGAACTTTTCTGACATCAAAGCATGAGGACTCTGTAAATCCAGACCTGAAAATGAACTAATACTCTACATAAAATGTTAAGCTCACAAGAAAACTGTGACGGCAGACATAATGCATATGCTTGCAGTCTGAAGCCTCTTGATTTGAGAAATTCCTAGTGTGATCTCAGTCCTTACTAAAAATATCTTCTTGAAAATGGAATTTATATATCAAAGTAAATGTAGAGCTGGGAGAGACATTAAAAATCATACAAACACATCAACTTATTTTACAAACAAATATATTGAGTCTTGCTAAATAAATTGAAAAAATTCAACAAACTTTAGAAATCTGTATTCCTGTTACTATTTAAAAGATTATTTAGGGACTAGCTCTGTGGCATAGTAGTTAAAGCTGCTGCCTGCAGTGCCAAAATACCACATGGGTGCCAGTTTAGGATCCGGTTGCTCCACTTCTGATCCAGCTCTCTGCTATGGCTTGGGAAAGCAGTAGAAGATGGACCAAGTCCTTGGGCCCCTGCACCTGTATGGGAGACCCAGAAGCAGCTCCTGGCGCCTGGCTTTGGATCAGTGCAGTTCTGACCGTTGCGGCCAATTGTGGAGTGAACCAGCAAATGGAAGACCTATTGCTCTCTCTGCCTCTCCTTCTATCTCTGTGTAACTCTGACTTTCAAGTAAATAAATCTTTTAAAAAAAGATTATTTATTTATTTATTTGAAAGACAGAGTGACACACACACACACACACACACACAGGTTTTCCATCCACAGTTTCACCCTCTGCATGTCCCACAATTACCAAGTCCAGGCCAAGCCAAAAGCCAGAAGCAAGGAACTCCATCCTGGTTTCCCACTTGGGTGGCAAGGGCCCAAGTAGTTGGGCCATCTTCCACGACCTTCTCAGGCACATTGGCAGGGGGCTGGATAGGAAGTGGAGTAGGTGATGCTCAAATGACCACCCTGAGATGGCATACAGTTCAATTATAGCTTAACCTGCTCTTCCACAGCACTTGCCCTTGTCCTGTGACTTTTTGATACAACACAACACAATTGATGAGGGAACTGGAGATTTTCACTCTGCAGTTCATCTGCCAACAATACACAACTCTAACAATTAGACCCTTCCACAATCAATTCACAACTATTCTCAAAGATTATGACGTTTTTCATAGTCAAAAATATTACTCATCTGTTAAAGTATCTTTTACTCATAACATTAGTTTATGTATGATAAATTTAAAAGGCCCTTGGAGAATGGATATAGAGAAAACTTCTTATCATTGCATTGCAGCAAAATATTCTTTACCCAGAAATGAAGTGATTGTTGAGGGCATTTTTTTTTTTCAAATACCAAGCAATTTACTAATAGTCCTGAAACCATACAAATATTTTTTTTCTTAAAAGCATGACTAGAAATGATAATAAAGAAGTAATTGAGGATGTGAATAATCGAAAATAATTGAGATGCAAACTATTTTGTCTTGTAGTTTTCTCAAGTAAAGAATAGACGGGGACTAATGTTTTGACATAGTAGGTTAAACCTCTGTCTGTGGTGCCAGCAGCCACTATGGGCACCGGTTTGTGTCCCAGCTGCTATTCTTCCAATCCAGCTCCCTGCTCATGGTCCAGGAAAGCAGTGGAAGATTTTTCAAGTGCTTGGGTCCCTTAACTCAAGTGGGAAAACCTGAAGAAGCTCCTGATTCTTGGCTTCAGATTAGCCCAGTTCTGGCCATTGGGGCCATTTGGGGAGTGAAACATGGAAAACCTTTGTCTGTCTCTTCCTCTCTCTGTCAGTAACTCTGCCTATCCAATAAATAAATAAATAAATCTTAAAAATAAAAATAAAAAAGGATAGATGTATTAAACAGTCAGCACAATCTTCAAGCTCGGTGTAAAGCTTAACGCTGATTTCTAAAATACTACAGGCAGTAAGTGGAAATTAGATTTGTTAGTAAAATAAATCATATAATTATATCATGTGAAACTTTCATATGCAGGTTTTATAAACATTTTACATATCATTCAATTAATACATTCTTTATTTAAAAATGATTTATTTATTATTGGAAAATCAAAATTACACAGAGAGAAAAAAAGAAGCAGAGAGAGAGGTCTTCCATCTGCTGGTTCACTCCCCAGATGGCTGCAACGGCCAGAGCTGCGCTGAACTGAAGCCAGGAGCTTCTTCTGGGTCTCCCACATGGGTGCAGGGGACCAAGGACTTGGGTCATTTTTCACTGCTTTCCCAGGCCACGACAGAATGTTGGATTGGAAGTGGAGCAGCCTGGACTTGAATGGGCACCCTTGTGGGATGTTGGCACTACAGGCAGCGGCTTTACCTGCTATGCCACAGCGCCAGCTCCATACATTCTTAAAAGTTATAGGAGGGGGGTCAGCTAATGCACCTGAGGGGGCAATGGAAGATGGCTTGAATTCCTGGGCCCCTGTACCCAAGTGGGAGAGGGGAGGAATCTCCTGGCTACTGGCTTTGGATCTGCGCAGCTCTGGCTTTGCATCCATCTGGGGAGTGAACCAGCAGATAGAAGACCCCTTTCTCTGCCTCTGCTTCTCTCTAACTCTGATTTTCAACTAAATAAATTAATCTTTTTGAAAAAGTTACAGGACAAGTATAGCATTTGAGGAAACACTATAGTTTCTACATGACTAATGTTTTAGTGAATAAGATATTTTTGAAATATTTGAATAGTCCAGGAATTCTAAAAGCAATAATAGATTGCCTTTTGTCAAAGTCATAGCTTAAAATAGAAGTTTTATTGAAGCACCCTGTTCACAAAATTAGGTCTTAAGACTGATAAAAATATCAAGCTAATATACCAATATAATTATTTCCTACACTCATTATTTTTGAGGTATGAAACAATCTATAGCAAATCCTAATAAAATCTTGTATACCTGCGAATAAACATCATGATTTTCTCTTGAAGCAACAGTACTCTGTGCTGAAGTATAAGCCTGTCTGTATTTTTCCTCATTGCTGGATATGTTTAGAACATTTAAAACTTGTGCCACTCAATTCTGTGAGACAGAGATAATTCTGAAAGCTAAGAGATCATAGCCATGGTCTAGATATTTTAAATATAGTTCATCTATCCCCACACCTTCAGAAATGAGAATGTACTAAAGCTGAAAACGTAGAAAGACGGAATCAGGTCCGTGAGCCATATATAGCTATTTCTACCCGAGGAGACCTCAGATGTGCTGATTCCACATTCCCCTTTTCCTTTTACTTTGTGGTGTTTGAAGTATTCTTTTTAAATAAATTTTCAGTTTTTTTTCTTTGTTTTTGATACATATTTCCTCTTCTTTCTTTTCCTGATAACTACTTCTATTTCATCCTGTTTCTTAAAGCTTTTATTTATTTATTTGAGAGGTAGAGTTATAGACAACGAGAGGGAGAGACAGAGAGAGGTCTTCCATCTGCTGGTTCACTCCCCAGATGGCTGCAACTGCCAGAGCTGTGCCAATGCGAAGCCATGAGCCAGAAGCTTCTTCTGGTCTCCCACATGGGTGCAGGGGTCCAAGGATTTGAGCCATCTTCCACTGCTTTCCCAGGCCTTAGCAGAGAGATGGATTGGAAGAGGAGCAGCCGGGACTAGAACCAGTGCCCATATGGGATGCTGGCACCGCAGGTGGAGGATCAACCTACTGCGCCATAGCGCCGGTCCCCATCCTGTTTCTTTAACTGCCATTCCTTTCTACTATTTCTCTACAAAGCTGAAATTTTGATTTTCCTTTACCTTACTCTCTTTCTTGGAGAATTTATGAAATTTTACAACTCCAATTTTTAAAAGTTAAATTTAATACTGAGAATGAGGATTCACCACACAACTGATATGAAATATAAATGTCCCAGAGATACATTTGTCAACAAAATTTAATTCATAGATTTTTTAAACTTTATTTAATGAATATAAATTTCCAAAGTACAGCATATGGATTACAATGGCTTCCCCTCCCCATAACTTCCCTCCCACCTGCAAAGATTTTGTTTTAAGAATATTATTCACTTATAGAAACTACTTCTGTCCGGGGAAAATAGGAAGGAATTTTGAACATTTTTCCAGACTGTCATACAAATTCCATTGATTTAACTCATTTGAGCAATGATTGTTTTCAGCTTCCCCTAGAGCAGAGCAAGCCTCAATAGGATGTAATGAGAGACTTTGTTTTAGCTTCAAAACTCATTGGACATGACAATTCTGCCTTTTAATTTTATGAATTATTCTATAGATGAAATTATTGTAACAAATTCTTAATTTTTTTAAAAATATTTCTTTGAAAATCAGAGTTAGAGAAAGAACAACAGAGGCAGAGAGAGAGAGAGAGAGAGAGAGAGAGAGAGAGAGAGATTATCCTCTGGCTCACTCCCCAAATGTCTACAATGATCAGGGCTGGGCCAAAACAAAGGCACGAGCCAGAAGTTTCATCCGGGTCTCCCAAATGGGTACAGGTGCCCAAGGACTTGGGCCATCCCTCATTGCTTTTCCAGGTGCATTTGCAGGGATCTGGTTCAGAAATGGAGCAGCTGGGACTCGAACTAGTGCCCATCTGGGAAGCCAATGCTGCAGGCAGTGGTCTTACCTGCTGCACTGCAGTGCTCGCCTCAATTATTATTATTTTTTTTACTCTATTACCTTAGCAACCTACCTTTTCTCACAACTCTCTTCTAATTATTTAATTTGTTGACCTGTTAGCAAAATCTAGATTGTTCACAATGACCATTAAAATTTTCCAATGCAACAGTCACTGTTAAAATTTTTTTGTGGCTTATCATTTCAGTTGTCACCAAAACAGAGCTGTTTACAGTGATTAATACAAATATCCTTTCTATGCTGATAATTTCAAAAAAGTGTATTCTTAGTCAACTGAATTTCTTCTTTGTGCCAAAGCACTTGGTAACCAACATTTTGCTCACTACTTCTAAGAGATAAGTTGTTTTAGAGTCTACATGTGAGTGAGATCTTGTGATATTTGTATTTTTGTGTATTTCACCTAAGATAATGTCCTCCAAATTTAGGCTGTTATCTACTGGATGTTTTCTGTTGTATGTTCTATGTTAACTCATTCTCCTTATAGATACACACATGAATTTGTTTTCCCCAATTATCACTTGATTCAGGTTACATATTCATTTCTATGACATATATCCTCATTTTTAATTCACCCTTCATTTCAAAGTACTATTTGTGAATATCACTCATTTGATTATATATTCTCTTCTGAATCATGGCATTTCTTTGTTGATATTGAATATTTATCTATTGAAAATTGTTGTCTGCAATGGTAAAACAAAATAATTTTATTCACAAAAGTGCTTTGAGAAATTTCAAGCATTGCAAAAAAATATTACATAATTTTGGATGTACTTAATTTTTTAGATATTTTCATACATCTATGTCATGTTTATTCAGCTAGAGCATTAATTGTCTAAAGACCGAAGCATGAACCTAAAATTTCTAGCTTATTGCAAAACATACACTATCATAATATTTGTTGATTGCAAATAATCCAACATGAGCAGTTAATTAAGAGAAGTAAGGAAAATTTTATTTGTAAGAAACACTTATTAAAATAGTAAATATGCTATTGACTTTCAATTTGAAATATATATAAAATGTGTGTGCAAGTTAATACAGATTTTGAACGTACCTATACCCCTCAGAATTAAGATTATTTGGAGCATTTTATGGGAAGGACTTCTTTCTTCATTTCTAGTAATTAATAATTAACTAGCTATATTTATTTTAGTTAAATGCAATATAGAATCACATTATAAGTGATAAATTCAAAATAGCTATTTGCATAAGTTGATTGCTACTCTAATTCTTAAGATAGCAAATAGTTACTTAATAAAATATTCTATATGCCAGAATAGCAAAGTATTCCTACATATTTAATAAGAACATTTTTAAAAGAATAAATAAATTACTATTTTTTGTAAATTAGAAAAAGCTTTGTTAAGGAAAGTGACAGAATTTAGATTTCAGGATATATTTGGATATTTCAAAATTCATGTCTCAGGAAAATAAACCAAAACCATGTTTTTAAACCTATGTATCATTTATTTACTCTTGAGATCTCAGTGGGCTCTCAGGAATTAGTAGTGAGGCATAAGCAAATAACATTTTAAAAACAATTAATTCTCTCTCTTCTATATTAGCTCCTGTGTTCAAGACATACTAATTACATGTGAACAATTCACTGATCTAGAAATTATGTCTCCACATTATGGGGGAAATAGCTAATTAATTTACTACTACACCAACATAGAAGTCTGATAATATTAAAGTTATACATGAATAAAGTTTAATTGTCAGAGGTCCCTTGCTCCAAAGGAAGATAGAGTAACTGACCTGTATGCAACGCAAAGAGTAAAGAATTGAGTAGAAATTGCAATCCTGAGTGACAGGGTTCCACTCTTATTTACTCGTCTATATCCTTAACTAACACTTTCTCTACTTTGGAGAAAGATAATATGTTGAATCATGTAGAACACTTCAAAGAAACTGACAAATCAGCCCTTGAATGGCACTTTATAGCCTGGAAACTGCTTTGAGATTTGTGATCTCATCTGAGTCACTGTGAACATCTGGCATCTCTCTGGTCCATATAAAACTGAGATAATTGTGCCTTTAAGAGGCAAGTTAATTTTTCCAAGGTCATACAGGCAGTAGGTTAAAATGTTAACATTGATAAATATAGTGACTGTAAATCCTATGCAATCTCTAAGATAGCCAGGCCCTTCCTAGGGTTAGTGGCTCCACATGCAGCAGGGATCACTCATCTCTACCCAGCCAGGCAATTTGTTTCTAGTACTCATTCCTTGCTGTGACTTCTCAGCAATTTGCATATTTTAACCAACCAGATTCTAAAATAAATCTTTACTAATGGTTCCTTACCATTCTTCTTCACTTGAATATTTGTAATTCAGTATCTTTTAATTGCTTTGATTCAATCTTGTTTAATTGTAATTAGGTTCATATTAATAGAAACAATTATCTTGAGGATAGTGTCAACCTTTCTCCTTTATCTTTTAAAAAGTTATTATTTATTTGAAAGGCAGAATAATAGACAGAAAGGAGATACAAAGAGAGATAGATATTCCATCCACTTGTTCACTCCCCAAACAGTCACAAAGGCAAGGGCTGCGCAAGGCCAAAGCCAGGAGCCAGCAGTTTCTTCCTGGCCTCTCACTTAGGTGTAGGGGCCCAGGTACTTGGCCTTATTCCACTGCTTTCCCAGGGGCATTAGCAGAGGGCTGGATCAGAAGCAAAACAGCCTGAACTTGAACTAGCACCCATATTGGAAGGCAGCATTGCAGGCCAAGACTTTAACCACTGTGCCACAGTGCCAGCCTCTCAAACTTTCTTTTTTTTTGCACAGCTAACAGCATTGACCAGTTATAGAAAATGTCTTTGGTATGCAAAGCTACTATCCTCATTTGGTATCCCTGCCTAATTTTAATTACACAGGTTTTGACACCAACTTTTAATTTATGATCTTAGAATACTAATGTAGTAGCCATGGATGATTTGTGCAATATGAAATATCCAGGCATTTTGGAACAATTGTCTAGTATAATTCAGCATTTTTAATCTGTAATTACCAATAAGTTTTTTGAGTCCTATATTTAATCAATTTCAATGGTATTTTATTCTTTGTTTCCAAATAAGAGATATGAGGTTTATCCCTTTCCCCCAGAAACCTTTTATTTAAGGTATACAAGCTTCACGCATTTCATAAATACAACTTTAGGAACATAGTGATTTTTCCCACCCTACCCACTCTCCACCCTTACACCCACCCTTCTTCCTCCCCCCTCTCCTTTTCTTATTCTTATCTTTTACTAAGATCTATTTCAATGTTATTTTTATTCTGTTGATTTTGCTCTTGCCTTGTGTTTCTTTAACATCATAGCTTTTTAAAAATATATTGGCGCTACATCTTATTTAATCTGCTTACTTGAGACAGTTTTTATATCAGATGAACTCATCTCACATTTTTAAATGGCCTTCGAATAACTGCAGTCAGATATTCTGAATACTAGCACTTTTCTGCTGGAAAACTTCTATGTGGATGCTTAATGAAACTCTAAATAAATAGCACCTTAAATTTTAGATGTGTCATTAAACGATTAAGTGCATATATCCATAAGAAGTTTTTTTTTTTTTTTTTTTTTTTTTTTTTTTTTTTTTTATTTTTGACAGGCAGAGTGGACAGTGAGAGAGAGAGACAGAGAGAGAAAGGTCTTCCTTTGCCGTTGGTTCACCCTCCAATGGCCGCCGCTGCAGCCGGCGCACCGTGCTGATCTGATGGCAGGAGCCAGGATCCAGGTGCTTTTCCTGGTCTCCCATGGGGTGCAGGGCCCAAGCACCTGGGCCATCCTCCACTGCACTCCCTGGCCACAGCAGAGAGCTGGCCTGGAAGAGGGGCAACCGGGACAGAATCCGGCGCCCCAACCGGGACTAGAACCCGGTGTGCCGGCGCCGCAAGGTGGAGGATTAGCCTATTGAGCCACGGCGCCGGCTAGAAGTTTTTTGAAAATAAATTTGATTCAGAATACCTTATGGATCTTTCACTCTGCAAGACTTCATCGCTGTTTTTAATTATTGCCTTATGAGCTGGTCTAAACATATTTCAATACTTGGAAACATGATACCATATCAGAGCTATCAAGCTTTCCCCAGAGCCCTGTGGCCTCATTAAGATGTCATGTAGTCCATCTTTTCAATTTCCAGCTTGGAAAGCTAAGCGATGGAAATATATTTGTCTTTTTATTTTATTCTTATTTTGCCAAACATTAAAGATCCATATCTACTATTTGTTAGAAAGTGTATTGTGTGTTAGAAATGAAGTCAAACGGAAAGTGTTAAAATTACATTATTGGGTAGGGGCTGGCACTGTGACATAGCTGGTAAAGCCTCCGCCTACAGTACTGGCATCCCATAAGTGCACTGATTGGAGTCCTGGCTGCTCTACTTCCATCCTGGCTCTCTGCTATGGCCAGGAAAATCAGTGGAAGATGGCCCAAGTGCTTGGGCCCCTACATCCATGTGGAAGACTCAGAAGAAGCTCCTGGCTCCTGGCTTCAGATCAGCTCAGCTCCAACCTTTGCAGCCAACTGGGGAGTGAACCAGTGATAGAAGACCTCTCTCTCTCTCTGCCTCTTGTTCTCTCTTTGTATAACTCTGACTTTCAAATAAATAAATAAATCTTTTAAAAATAACATATTATTGGGGGCCAGTGCTGTGAAAGCATCCCATATGGGCACCATTTCGAGTCCCAGCTGCTGCTCCACTTCTGATCCAGCTCTATTCTATGACCTGGGAAAGCGGTAGAAGATGAGCAAGTGCTTGGGTCTCTGCACCTGCCTGGAAGACCCAGAGAAAGCTTGTGGCTCTTGGCTTCAGATCAGCACAACTCCAACCACTGCAGCCAGCTGGGGAGTGAACCAGCAATAGAAGACTCCTCTCTCTCTCTCTCTCTCTCTGCCTCTCTCCTCTCTCTGTGAAGCTCTTTCAAGTAAATAAATAAATCTTTAAAAAATTTGCATTATTAATTGTTCAACAAGAAGTAACTCCACAGGCCTCTATTGAATGTTGCAATTTTATTTTATTTATTTATTTCATTAATTGTTGTTATTTTGATTGTATATATTTATGGGCTATAGTGGGATAATTTAACACTCATATACAATGTGTAATATCATATCCTTCAAAATTTTTCTTTAAGTTTTTGTTAACAAGTATTAACTGTACTTAGTTATGGGATATTGTATGGTGTTTAAATGCAGCTAGACTGACAAAGAAGTTAGGGCATGACCAGAGACATGGGAGAGACAATGAAATCTTTCATGTTTGTAGACTAGAAGGATAAATATCAAAAAAGTCCATATTACAGATTTAATATTATTCCAATGAAAATACCAATTATACTCTTCTCATATATGTAAAATACCATATGGAAATTTATGTGGAAACAAAAGAGATCATGAATAGCTAAAGCAAACTAATACAACAAAAACATAGCTGGAGGCATCACAACACAAAATCTGTTAAGAAAGACAAAGAGGGGCACTATATAATGATAAAGGGATCAATTCAACAGGAAGATGTAACTACTATAAACTTATATGCACCTAATTACAGGGCACAGGATTATTTAAAATATATATTAAGGAACTTAAAGGGAGACTTAGACTCCAATACAATAGTATTGGGAGACATCAATACTCCACTTTCAGCAACAGACAGATCAAACAGACAGAAGATCAAAAAGGAAACGGCAGATTTAATGGACACTATAGTCCAAAAGGATGTAACAGATATATACAGAACTTTTCATCCTACACTTAAAGAATACACATTCTTCTCAGCAGTACATGGAACCTACTCTAGGATGGACCACATACTAGGCCATAAAGCAAGTCTCAGCAAATTCAAAAGAATTGAAGTCATACCATGCAACTTCTCAGACCATAGGGGAATGACGCTGGAAATTAGAAACTCAGGAAACCCTAGAGCATATGCAAGCACATAGAGACTGAACAACATGCTCCTGAATGAACAGTGGAACAAAGAAGAAATCAAAAGATAAATAAAAAACTTTATGGAAGTAAATGAGGATAACAGCACAACATACCAAAACTTATGGGACGCAGCAAAAGCAGTGTTAAGAGGAAAGTTTATAGCAATAAGTGCCTACATCAGAAATTGGAAAGGCACCAAACAAATGAGCTATCAGTGCATCTTAAGGAACTAGAAAAACTGCAGCAAACCAGACCCAAAACTAGTAGGAGAAGAGAAATATTTAAAATCAGAGAAGAAATCAACGGGATTGAATCCCAAAAAACATTATAAAAGATCAGCAAAATGAAGTGCTGGTTTTTTGAAAAAATAAACAAAATTGACACCCCATTGTCCCAACTAACTGAAAAAAGAAAAGACCCAAATCAATAAAATCAGAGATGAAAAAGGGAATGTAACAACAGACACCACAGAAATAAAAAAAGTCATCAGAAATTATGACAAAGAATTGTATGCCAGGAAACAGTGAAATCTATCAGAAATGGATAGATTCCTGGACAAATGCAACCTACCTAAATTGAACCAGGAAGACATAGAAAACCTAAACAGACCCATTACTGAGTCAGAAATTGAAACAGTAATAAAGGCCCTAACAACAAAGAAAAGCCCAAGTCCGGATAGATTCACTGCTGAATTCTACCAGACGTTTAAAGAAGAACTAACTCCAATTCTTCTCAAACTATTCAGAACAATTGATATAGAGGGAATCCTCCAAAATTCTTTCTATGAAGTCAGATTCACCTTAATTCCTAAGCTGGAAAAAGATGCAGCATTGAAACAAAATTACAGACCAATATCTCTGATGAACATAGACGTAAAAATCCTCAATAAAATTCTGGCCTATAGAATGCAACAACACATCAGAAAGATCATCCACCCAGACCAAGTGGGATTTATCCCTGGTATGCAGGGATGGTTCAACATTCACAAATCAATCAATGTGATACACCACATTAATAGACTGCAGAAGAAAACCATATAATTATCTCAATAGATGCAGAGAAAGCATTGGATAAAATACAATACCCTTTCATGATGAAAAATTTAAGCAAATTTGGTATAGAAAGAACATTCCTCAATATAGTCAAAGCAATTTATGAAAAACCCACAGCCAGCATCCTATGGAATGGGGAAAAGTTGGGAGCATTTCCACTGAGATCTGGTACCAGACAGGGATGCCCACTCTCACCACTGCTATTCAATATAGTATTAGAAGTTTTAACCAGAGACATTAGGCAAGAAAAAAAAATAAAGAGATACAAATTGGGAAGGAAGACATCAAGCTATCCCTCTTTTCAGATGATATAATTCTTTATTTAGGGGATCCAAAAAACTCTACTAAGAGACTATTGGAACTCATAGAAGAGTTTGGGAAAGTAGCAGGGTATAAAATCAATGTACAAAAATCAACAGCCTTTGTATACACTGGCAATGCCATGGTTGAGAAAGAACTGCTAAGATCAGTCCCATTCACAATAGCTACAAAAACAATCAAATACCTTGAAATAAACTTAACCAAGAAGTCAAGATTCTCTAGGATGATATTACGAAACCTTAAAGAAAGAAATAGAAGAGGATACCAAGAAATGGGAAAACCTTCCATGCTCATGGATTGGAAGAATCAATATCATCAAAATGTCCATTCTCCCAAGAGCAATTTATACATTCAATGCAATACCAATCAACATACCAAAGACATTCTTCTCAGATCTGGAAAAATTGATGCTGAAATTCATATGGAGGCACAGGAGACCTTAAATAACTAAAGCAATCTTGTACAACAAAAAGTCAGAGGCATCACAATACCAGATCTCAGGACATACTACAGGGCAGTTATAATCAAAACAGCATGGTACTGATACAGAAACAAATGAATAGACCAATGGAACAGAATAGAAACACCAGAAATCAATCCAAACATCTGCAGTCAACTTATATTTGATCAAAATCTAAAAACTGGGGCGGAGCCAAGATGGCGGAATAGTGAGGGCGCGCACTGATAGTCCGGGAAAATTTAGTTTAATAAAAGGGGAGTTACGGTAGCCGCAGAAAAAAGAACCAGGAAAAAATTGCACGGGAATCGTGAATCGGAGGACCTACTGGGAGAACAAGGTCGCCCACCGCGCGGAAGCCAAGTCGCGGGACCGAGCCGCAGAAGCCCCAGTGCTCCAAGGGGAGTGCATGCCACACAGACAACAGCAGGGAGACTTGGGACGCTCAGGGCTCCGAGTCCACACATCGGCGCTGGAAGGGGAGGTGAGCTCAATAACCCGAGACATTGGTGGGGAAACGGGGGTCAGAATCTAGAGGGGGGCCAGAAAGTGCAGCAAACTCACTACCGGAAAGAAGGAAAAAAAAGCTTCGGGGTTTCTCTTCCCCCTAACCTTGCAAAGGTTACAAGGCTGTGAGGCTAGAAGAATTCCCAAGAGACAAAGAGCAGGCCTGCTCTCTGGATTTACATATCAATGGGGGAGAGCTAAGGAACTGAGTCACTACAATTCAGTAGCCTAGGCAACCCAGTGGGAGTCCAGAGGAGCCAAAGACTGGAAGCTAAATACCATCAATTCTGCACAGCCGTGCCCTGCGGTGTTACTTACCCCCTGAATAAATAAAATAAATAAATAAATAAAAAGAGAGAGATTTACCACGCATAACCTGAGGGTGTCACCTTTGCACACCCTTAACCTGGAAGAACCAGGCAGAGCTCTCAGGCCGCACCCATCTCAAGCCTCCAAGGCTCCTCCAACAGCAGGCAGTCCACTTAACACGGACACAGTATAAAAAAAAAAAAAAAAAAAAAGAAAAAAAAAAAAACGCACAGTGACGCAAGAAGAATTAACTATGCCGAGTAACAAACACAGAAATAGAGGGAGCAAGATCAACGATGACACTATGATGCCTCCAAATAAGCAAAACACCCCAAGCCAAGAGTATGAAGATGATGAGATAGAAGAAATGCAAGATACGGATTTCAAAAAATTTATGATAAGAACATTTAGAAGTTTTCAAAAGCAAATCCTTGAACTACAGAAATCCTTAATGGACAAGATTGAAAATCTCTCTCGTGAAAACGAAATTTTAAGGAAGAGTCAAAATGAAACTCAGAAACTAGTAGAACAGGAAAGTGTTATAGTGAAGAGAAATCAAAATGAAATGAAGAGCTCAATAGATCAAATGACAAACACATTAGAAAGCCTTAAAAACAGAATGGGTGAAGCAGAAGAGAGAATATCGGACTTAGAAGATAGAGCACAGGAAAACATACAGTCAAACCAAAGAAAAGAAGAGGAAATTAGAAACCTAAAAAATATTGTTGGGAATCTACAGGATACTATTAAAAAAACCAACATTCGAGTTCTAGGAGTTCCTGAAGGCATGGAGAGAGAGAAAGGATTGGAAGGCCTTTTTAGTGAGATACTAGCAGAGAACTTTCCAGGTTTGGAGAAGGACAGAGATATCCTAGTACAGGAAGCTCATAGAACCCCCAATAAACATGACCAAAAGAGATCCTCACCACGACACGTGGTAATTAAACTTACCACAGTGAAACATAAAAAAAAGATCCTAAAATGTGCAAGAGAGAAACGTCAGATTACTCTCAGAGGATCTCCAATCAGACTCACAGCTGACTTCTCATCAGAAACCCTACAAGCTAGGAGGGAATGGCGAGACATAGCACAGGTGCTAAGAGAGAAAAATTGCCAGCCCAGAATATTATATCCTGCCAAGCTCTCATTTGTGAATGAAGGTGAAATAAAGACCTTTCATAGCAAACAGAAATTGAAAGACTTTGTGGCCACTCGTCCGGCCCTGCAAAAGATACTTAAAGATGTGCTACACTCAGAAACACAGAAACACGGCCATCAATATGAAAGAAGGGAAAGGAAGAACACCTACCAGTAAAAGAGCATGGGAAGCTCAAAGCATATACTAGAAAATATTTCCGGGAAAATGGCAGGGCAAAGTCACTACGTATCAATAGTCTCATTGAACATTAATGGTCTGAATTCTTCAGTTAAAAGACACCGTTTAGCTGACTGGCTCACAGAACACAACCCAACTATTTGTTGCCTACAAGAAACACATCTCTCTAACAAAGAGGCATGCAGACTGAAAGTGAAAGGTTGGAAAAAGATATTCCATGCCAACAGAAACCAAAAAAAAGCAGGTGTAGCCATATTAATATCAGACAAAATAAACTTTAATACAAAAACTGTTAAGAGAGACAAAGAGGGACACTATATAATGATTAAGGGTTCAATTCAACAGGAAGATGTAACTATTATAAATGTATATGCACCTAATTACCGGGCACCGGTCTATTTAAAAGATATGTTAAGGGACTTAAAGGGAGATTTAGATTCCAATACAATAGTACTGGGGGACTTCAATACTCCACTCTCAGAAATAGACAGATCATCCGGACAGAAGATCAACAAGGAAACAGCAGATTTAATTGACACTATTGCCCAAATGGATCTAACAGATATCTACAGAACTTTCAACCCTACATCTACAGACTTCACATTCTTCTCAGCAGCGCATGGAACCTTCTCTAGGATTGACCACATACTAGGCCATAAAGCAAGTCTCAGCAAATTTAAAAGAATTAGAATCATACCATGCAGCTTCTCAGACCACAGCGGGATGAAGTTGGAAATTAGCAACTCAGGAAACCCCAGAAAGTATGCAAACACATGGAGACTGAACAACATGCTCCTGAATGAACACTGGGTCATTCAAGAAATCAAAAGAGAAATCAAAAACTTTCTGGAAGTAAATGAAGACAACAACACAACATATCAAAACTTATGGGATACAGCAAAAGCAGTATTGAGAGGCAAATTTATAGCAATAGGTGCCTATACCAAGAAATTGGAAAGGTACCAAATAAATGAGCTTTCAGCGCACCTCAAGGACCTAGAAAAACTGCAGCAAACCAAACCCAAATCTAGTAGGAGAAGAGAAATAATTAAAACCAGAGAAGAAATTAACAGGATTGAATCCAAAAAAACATTACAAAAAATCATCCAAGCGAGAAGCTGGTTTTTTGAAAAAATAAACAAAATTGACACCCCATTGGCCCAACTAACTAAAAAAAGAAGAGAAAAGACCCAAATCAATAAAATCAGAGATGAAAAAGGAAACGTAACAACAGACACCACAGAAATAAAAAGAATCATCAGAAATTACTACAAGGACCTGTATGCCAGCAAACAGGAAAACCTATCAGAAAATCTAAAAACTATTCTTATGCCGGTGCCGTGGCTCACTAGGCTAATCCTCCGCCTTGTGGCGCCGGCACACCGGGTTCTAGTCCCGGTCGGGGTGCCGGATTCTGTCCCAGTTGCCCCTCTTCCAGGCCAGCTCTCTGCTGTGGCCAGGGAGTGCAGTGGAGGATGGCCCAAGTGCTTGGGCCCTGCACCCCATGGGAGACCAGGAGAAGTACCTGGCTCCTGCTGTCAGATCGGCGCGGTGTGCCGGCCACAGCGCGCTGGCTGCGGCGGCCATTGGAGGGTGAACCAACGGCAAAAAGGAATACCTTTCTCTCTGTCTCTCTCTCTCACTGTCCACTCTGCCTGTCAAAAAAAAAAAAAAAAAACCTATTCTTGGAGCAAGAACAGTGTATTCAAAAAATAGTGTTGGGAAAATTGGATTTCCATGTGCAGAAGCATGAAAGAAAACCCCTACCTTATAACTTACACAAAAAATCTACTCAACATGGATTAAAGACCTAAATCTATGACCCAACACCATAAAATTATTAGAGAGCATTGGAAAAACCCTGCAAGATATAGGTACCGGCAATGACTTCTTGGAAAAACCCCAGAGGTACAGGCAGACAAAGCCAAAATTAACAATTGGGATTGCAACAAATTGAGAAGTTTCTGTACTGCAAAATAAACAGTCAGGAAAGTGAAGAGGCAACTGACAGAATGGGAAAAAATATTTGCAAACCATGCAACTGATAAAAGATTAACAACCAGAATCTACAAAGACATCAAGAAACTCCACAGCAACAAAATAAACAGAGAACTTCCACTTTGAATATGGCCTTGTCTAAGTAAGATCAGAGTTGGTGAACTCCAGGAGCTTCCATGGCCTTGGCAGCTCATTACAAGAGCCTCGGTTGATTACTGATGTCATAAATAAGAGTGTCAATTGTTAAATTAACAGCGAGGGTCACTGTGCACCTGCTCCCCATGTAAGACCTCTATCCTTAGTGTGTTGTACTATGAGAATTAATGGTGAAACTGCTACTCAAACAGTGCTCTATACTTTGAGTGTCTTTGTGTGTGCAGTCTGTTGAAATCTTTACTTAGTATATACTAAGTTGATCTTCTGTATATAAAGATAATTAAAAACGAAACTTTATGAAGAATGGGAAGGGAGAGGAAGTAGGAGATGGTATGGTTGTGGTCAGAGGGAGGTTATGGGGGAGAAAACTGCTATAATTCAACAGTTGTGCTTTGGAAATTGTTATTTATTAAATAAAAGTTAAAAAGGAACAAAAAAACCAACCAGATTTCAAGACATAATACAGGGCAGTTATAACCAAAACTCTCTCATCCTCGTATAAATGTAGAAATGTAGATGAATGGAAAACAGAATAGAAACCCCAGAAATCAATTCATATTCTACAACCAACTAATCTTTGACAAAGGAGTTAAAAGCAATCCTTGGAGCAAGGACAGTCTCTTCAACAAATGTTGCTTGAAAAATTGGATGTCTGTGTGCAGAAGTATGAAACAAAACCCCTACCTTACACCTTATACAAAAATCAACTAAAAATGGATCAAGAATCTAAATCTATAATGTGATACTAAAAGATAACAGCAGGGAATCTGTGCATATCTTTGATACAGGCAAAGACTTTTTGGAAAGGAGCTCACAAGCATACACAACCAAAGCCAAATAGACTAATAGGAGTGCATTAAGCTAATAAGCTTCTGTACTACGAAGGAAACACTCAGCAAAGTGAAGAGGCAACTGACAGAACTGGAAAATATTTGCAACTATGCAACTGATAAAGGAGTTTATGGATTTCAGAGGTAAAATTCTCAGAAGATAACCATACTTTGTATTAAGTTGCAGCCAAATGTCTACATTTGGTTAGTCCTCTTCTTATTCTTATTATTATTATTACTAGAAGCAAAGAGGATTCTTATCTACTCTCACACCTCACATGCCCAGAACAACAAGGGCTGGGACAGAACTAGAGCCAGGAGCCAGAAGCACAATCTAGGTCTCCCACGTAGGTGGAAAGAACCCAATTACTTGAACCATCACTGTTATCTTCTAGGATCTAGACCAGTAGGTAGCTAGTGTCAGTAGCCAGAACTCAGATTTGAACCCAGGCATTATGATGTTGGATGCAGTTGTCTAAACTACTAGGCTAAATACCAGCTTTCCTATACTTCTTGTATACAATCTAAATCTATGTTGTTTTTCTGTTTCAATACCACAGACTTGTGAATTTATTAATTTTATATATTTGTTTCTCATGGTTATGGAGTCTTGTGTGAGTCCAATATTGTATTACCAACATCTGTTGAGAACATTCCTTCTTGTGGTATCATCCATTGTTGAACACAGAAAGTCAAGGGAAGGTGATAGTGACAAAGAAAGAGCCAAACTCATTTTTAGAGCGAATCAATTCTTATAATAATGAACACACTGTCACGATGGCAACACAAATTAGTGACCTAATCACTTCTTAGGGCTCCTACCTCTCAACAGCTGCATTGGTGACTACGATTACTGTACTTGAAATTTTGGCAATGCATTTAAATCATAGAATATGAAATAGCTTCTGTTATTGTTACCCCTCCTAACTTTGTATTTAGTTTTTATAAAGAAGTTTAGGAATTTAATTATTTTAGTATAGTCTATTTTAGTTGAAACTAAGCATTTATTTATCCATTGAAATCCACATTATAGCATTTTTAAATTTTTATTTAAGTATGTAAGTTTTATGTATTCCATAAATACAGATTTAGGAACATATTGACAATCCCCTTCTACCCTCCCACCTGCCCACTCTCCAACCCTTCCTCCTCCTCCCTTTCACATTCCCACTCCTAATTTTTACAAATATCTATGTTTACATAATGATTGTATAGTTAACCCTACACCAAGTAAAAGATTTCAACAAAGAGTATGAAGAGTGAAAAAAAAAAAAAAAACACTGTTCCTCATCAGAAGGGACAAAGACTGTAAACACTCATCAAATCTCAAAGTGTCTATTTCACTCTATTACACTTTAGGTACTCTATTAGTTACCTCAGATCAGGGAAAACATATGACATCTGTCTTTTTGGCGCTGGCTTATTTAATTAAGGATGATGGTTTCCAGTTGCATCCAACCTGTTGCAAAAAACAAGATTTCAGTTTTTTTACAACTGAGTAGTAGTCCATAGTGAGTATATATACTGTACTTTTTGTATCCAGTCAACAGTTGATGGACATCTAGGTTGATTCCATATCTTAGCTATTGTGAATCATGTTGCAATGAACTTGGGAACACAGATCACTAGTTCATATGCTGATTTCTTTTGTTTTGGTTAAATTCCCAGGAGTGGGATAACTAGGGCATATGGTAGGTCTATATTCAGATTTGTGAGGTATCTCCATACTGTCTTCCACAGTGGCTACACCACATTACATTCCCACCAATAGTGGACCAGGGTACATTTTTCCCCATATGCTGGCCAGCATTTGTTATTTATTGATTTCGTCATTAGAGCCATTCTAACTGGAGTGAGGTGAAACCTCATCATGGTTTTGATTTGCATTTCCCTAATAACCAGTGATCCTGAGCATTTCTCAAGTGTCTGTTGGCGATTTGGATTTCCTCTTTTGAAAAATGCCTGTTCAAGTCCTTTGCCCACTCCTTCACTGGATTTTTTTGTTTTGTTGTTGTTGAATTTCTTGAGCTCTTTATAGATTTTGGATATTAACCCTTTATCAGTTGTGTAGGTGCCCAATATTTTCTTCCATTCTTTTGGTTGCCTCTTTTTTTTTTTTTTTTTTTGACAAGCAGAGTGGACAGTGAGAGAGAGAGAGAGACAGAGAGAAAGGTCTTCCTTTTTCCGTTGGTTCACCCCCACCAATGGCTGCTACGGCCGGCGCACTGCGGTGATCTGAAGCCAGGAGCCAGGTGCTTCTCCTGGTCTCCCATGTAGGTGCAGGGCCCAAGGACCTGGGCCATCCTCCACTGCACTCCCGGGCCATAGCAGAGAGCTGGACAGGAAGAGGAATGACCGAGACAGAATCTGGCACCCCAACCGGGACTAGAACCCAGTGTGCTGGTGCCACAGGTGGCCTATTGAGCCACGGTGCTGGCCCAATGCCTCTTTTCTTTGCTATACTTTTGCAATGTAGAAATTTCTCAGCTTGATATAAACTTATTTGCCAATTTTGGATTGATTGCCTATGATTCTTGGATCCTTTCCAAGAAGTCTTTCCCTATGCCAATGTCTTTCAGAGTTTCCACAACGTTCTCTAGGAATTTGATAGTATCAGGTCATAGATGTAGGTCTTTGAGCCATTTTTGGTAAAATTTTGCGTAAAGTGTAAAGTATGGGTCTGGTTTTATACTTCTGCACATGGAAATCTAGTTTCCCTAGCACCATTTGTTAAAGAGATCGTCCTTTCTCCAGGGATTTCTTTTAGTTCCTCTGTCAAAGATAAGTTGATTGTAGATAAATGGATTGATTTCTTTAGTTTCTATTCTTTTCTATTAGTCTACAAGTCTGTTTTTTGTGCCAGTACCAGGCTGTTTTGATTATAACTGTCAGGTAATATATCTCAACATCAGGTATTGTGATGCTTCCAGCTTTGTGTTTATTATATAAGATTGCTTTATCTATTCAGGGTCTCTCATGCTTCCATATGAATTTTAGCATCATTTTTTATAGATCTGTAAAACATGTTGTTGGTACTTTGATTGAGATCACATTGAATCTGTAAATTGCTTTTGGTAGTATGGACATTTTGAAGATGTTGATTCTTCCAATCAATGAACATGGAAGATTTTTCCATTTTTTATGTCTTCTATTTATTTCTTCTATTTATTTACTACAAAGAGCTGTATGCAATCAAATTGGTAAATTAAAAAAATGGATAGATTCATATACACATCCAATCTATCAAAATTGAGTCATGAAGACATAGAAAACGTAAACCGAAAAACAACCAAGACAGAAATTCAATCAAGCTATCCAAAACAATTGAAATGGAGGAAATCCTCCCAAACTCCTTCTATGAATCTTGCATCACCTTAATTCCTAAGCCAGAAAAAGATACAACAAAGATAACTGTAGACCAATATTCTTGATGAATATAGATGCGAAAGTCTTCAACAAAATATAAGATAATAGAATGCAACAACATATCAGAAAGATCATTCAGTAGGACCAAGTGGGATTTACCCCTCGTATGAATGGTGGTTCAACATTCACAAATCAGTAACTATGATAAATCACATTAAGAAACTGATGAAGAAAAACCATATGGTTATCTCAATAGATGCAGAGAAAGCATTTGATAAAATATAACATCCTTTCATGAAGAAAACTTTAAGCAAATTGGTATAGAAGAAATATTCCTCAACACAATCAGGGAATTTATGACAAATCCACAGCCAGCATCCTATTGAATGGGGAAGAGCTGAGAGTATTTCCCCTAAGATTCAGAATGCCTACTCTCCCAGGCAGGTCTGGGCCAGAAGGTGAGGGGTTCCGGCTCAGAGACAGCCGTGCTGTGCTCTCTCATGGCCAGTGACCACCGGGCCCTGCTGATGACATTCCCCCACCAAAGCCCTTCATGGAGAAAGTGTGGCATTTGAGCCGTGGCTGGGCTCGTGGTGATGGCTCAAAGTTAAGAATGCCTACTCTCACCATTGTTATTTAATATAGTCCTGGAAGTTTAAGCCAGAGCCATTAGGCAGGAAAAAGAAATCAAAGGAATACAAATTGGAAAAGAGGAAGTCAACTATCCTTATTCACAGATGACATGATTCTATATACAGGGACTCCAAAAGACTCCCCTAGAGAGATTATTGGATCATAAGAGTTTGGTAAAGTGGTAGGAGGTAAAATCAAGATGATCTCTGTGAGTGAGAACCCAGTGGAAAGAAGGGACCATCAAAGATGAGGTACATTTCTCTGAAGGGAGGAAGAAACTCCACTTTGATTATGGCCCTGTCTGAGTAATGTCAGAGTTTGTGGACTCAAAAGGCTTCCATAGCCTTGGCAGCTCATAACAAGAGCCTTGGGTGATCACTGACATAATAAATAAGAGTGTCAATTGTTAAATCACCAACAGGAATCACTGTGCACTTGCTCCCCATGTAGGATCTCTGTCCTTAATGTGTTGTACTATGAGAATTTATGGTAAAATAGTCCTCAGACAGTACTTTCTACATTGTGTGTCTTTGTGGGTGCAGTCTGTTGAAATCTTTACTTAGTGTAGCATTGATCCTCTGTATATAAGGATAATTCAAAATGAATTTCAATGAAGAATGGGATGGGAGAGGAAGTAGGATATGGGATAGGAGTTGGAGTGGTTGGGCGAGTACCGGGGGAAGAACCACTATAATCCAAAAGCTGTATCTATAAAATTTATATTTATTAAATAAAAATGTTCTTTTTTTTGACAAGCAGAGTTAGACAGTGAGAGAGAGAGAGAGAGACAGAGAGAAAGGTCTTCATTTTCCATTGGTTCACCCCTCAAATGGCCATTACGGCCTGTACGCCGCACGTATCCGAAGCCAGGGGCCAGGTGCTTCCTCCTGGTCTCCCATGCGGGTGCAGGGCCCAAGCACTTGAACCATCCTCCACTGCCTTCCCAGGCCACAGCAGAGAGCTGGACTGGAAGAGGAGCAACTAGGACAGAATCTGGCGTCCCAACTGGGACTAGAACCCGGGGTGCTGGCGCCGCAGGTGGAAGATTAGCCTAGTGAGCCACGGCATCAGCTGAAATAAAAACTTTCTAAAAAATAAAATCAATACAGAAAAATTCAATAGCCTATGTAAACACAGACAATATCATAACAGGGAAAGAACTCTTAAGATCAGTTGCATTCACAGTAGCTCCAGAAATAATTAAATACATTGAAATAAATTTAACCAATGTCGTCAAATATAACTACGATGAAAGTTACAGCATTTAAATTACATTATTTATCTTTTGTTACAGTTAAAGCATCATAATTTGTAATTCAGAATAAGTGATTAGCTGACTCATTTTAAAATAACAAATATGTTATTAAAATATTTACAGAAATTGAGAAACTTTGAGACTTTTTCAGTTAGACCTTCCATTTTCTATCATTTTTTTCCAATCACTGAATATTTGGCTGACAAATAATAGAGGGAGCATAATATGAGGCTGATATCCAAATTTACTCCCTTTTACTTGTGAATACTTCCTTCAATAAAGTCTATGTTTTTTAAAACTTTTATTTAGTAAATATAATTTTTCAAAGTACAGTTTATGGATTACAATGGCTTTTCCCCCCCATGACTTCCCTCCCATCCACACCCCTCCCATCTCCCGCTCCCTCTCCCTCTCCCATTCCATTCACATCAAGATTCATTTTCAATTATATACAGAAGATTGATTTAGTATATATTAAGTTAAGATTTCATCAGTTTGCACCCACACAGAACATAAAGTGTAAAATACTGTTTGAGTACTAGTTATAGCATTAATTCACATTGGACAACACATTAGTCTACTTTTATCATAGAAATATTTTCTTGTAAAATTTGAGATATTTATATACAGATGACATGCTCAGTACGATGCCTTGGACATTGTCTAAAAAAGAATTTATTTTGTGCAGTGATAGTTTAAAGCTACACATAGTACGTAATTGAAGATTATTTATTTTACTCTCAGAATACTAGTTCAATACAGTACACTTTACATTATTCCTCATTATGTGGCACAGCATATTAAAGTTATGTGCAGAGTTTGATTTTTTGAGCAGTCACATGATTCACAGATATTTGCATGCATTCACATTAAACTTATCAGCCCAAACTGAAAGTACTTTCAATTTAAGAGAAAATGAAACGCTTTAGATGACATATTGAGAAACTTAAACTCTTAAAAGACAGCCAGGAATGTTAGGCAGCCCTGATACCCACATGCTATGGGGGATGTTTAAACAAACTTGTTGCAGGTCAGCCTAAAGAAGAAAAGAACTGCAAGTTACATGATTGCTATTTTTAAGTATTCTCACAAATGATGATTTGTTCTGAGCTCTCCCAGAACCAGAAGAAAAGAGAACATGGACAATGAATGACATTTCAATTCAATATATGGAAGAACTTTCTGGCACTCCAGAGTTATCTTCCTGACATACTCTCTCCTACAAAATGTCCAGTTGTACATTGAATAAATCAACAGCATGTGTAACACTGATAGAAACTCAGTGAGAGGGACTTAAGATTGATAAAATGTTTCATTTACAATCCTTCCTGATCTATTGCTTTTACCTAATAAGTTTGCTATATTTGATTGCTATTTATGTCAATAATTTTATATATGTGTATGTATGTTTCTTCCACTGGTATCACATTAAATTCCATACAAGCTCACCATTTATACCTTTTAGAGAATAAAATGTAACTGGATTTTCTAATGGCAAATGACTGACACTGACTTGCAGAGGACTAAGTGACACAGAATGAAATGAAGCTGTCCTCACCCCCTTTTTCCCTGACAGCTAGAATTGGGAAATAACTATTTATCTCTAGGGAAATTTGAAGTCCACATCAAATAACTTTTTTAAAGAAAGACATGCATTAAATGTTCATAATTGGGGTTGCTTTTGTGAATGATGGATCCTATTTTACTTCTTTGTTACCTTGAAGAAGATCCATGACCATCTAGAAACAACAAAAAAAAAATGCAAGGAAGGAAAGAAAAAAAAACAATTCTGCTCTCCCATCTAAAGTGTCACAACACATTAAAAGCCTTCTGTTACAAAGCAAAAATCTCTATGCATTATTTTTTAAGTCTAGGGTATTTTCATGGAGCTTGTCATCTTTCCCTGTATCCATGGAGAACATATAATATGATTTCCTTAAAGAGCAACCTGTACGGAATATTTTAATCCTCCTAAGGAGGGCAGAATTTATTGCACTACTGTTAAAACAGCATCAAATGGCATTAGAGTTTTTTCTTCCTTTTTTAACTTATAAAGCATGACTTTACAGATTTATTTGAACACCTTAATGTTCTACTGTTTAAGAAGTTAGAAAGAAAAATTAGACTCATTTGCATAGTTAAAGAAAACTACTCATTGCTTCCTCATAATAATCTCAATAACCAATTTTCATATTGATGTTTTAATAGTAAGGATAACAGATACATTGAGTTTTTAATTCAGAAATATGTCTTGCAACTGGCATATGGTACTTTCCTCTGGCCTCTGGGAAATGAATATGCTATACATAATTATTGGTTATAAGTAAATATTGATAACTTGATATTCATTGCTGAAATCATTCTTACTTCCACATAATCTCTTGTCTAAAATTGAAATCCATAGACATGGATCAATATAAAAATGAGAGTGTCACCATGATTTGTCATTTATGCACACCTATGTCAGAAGTGAAATTGACACTTTGAGAGGTGATGACTTAAACTGCGCTTGTCTTGACTGGTGAGGAACAGGATTTTATGTTTGTTTTGTTTTTTCATTTTTTTCCCTCTTTGTACTATTTCTTGAATTCTTTATTTAACAAAGTTAATCATATGTGTATAAAGTCAATTGAGGATGGATCTCAGTAAGAAATAAGAGTGGGAATAAGAGAGTGAGGAGGAAGTTTGTAACTGTAAAGCTGTTTAGTTCTGCATACATTCCTAAGGACTGTTTTCTAAGGATACAGTTTAAAAACTTGTCATGGGACCCAAAATCCTATTGAGCTGGATGACAAAAATGTCATCTAAAGTGTCAAAGTGATCATATTAAGTGTTAAAGTGAATATACAGATAGGATTAAGTGTTAAAAGGATCATATAAATAGGGTCATGTGTGGGGTAATTATAATAGATAGAATTAAAAAGGAGTGAATGTTCCAACCTGGGAAGCAGTCCACACAGCAGACTCAAAGAATGACAATTGCTTTAAGTAACACTCTGATCTCAGAATCAGCCCTTAAGGCTTCCTGGTCTGGCTGAAAATCCTGTGAGACCATTTCAGGCATGGAAAGTCAAGACACTGCAGCAAAAAAATATTCTACATGATGGATCTCTGTGAGTGAGATCCCAACAGAAAGAAGTGACCATCAAAGAAGTATGTACTTTTTTTTAAAGTGAGGAGAGAACTTCCACTTTGCTAACAGCCTTGTCCAAATACTGACAGAGTTTGTGGATTCAAAAGACTTACATAGCCTAGGCAGCTCATGTCAAGAGCCTCAGGTTGTCACTGACGTCATACATGAGTGTTTTTTTTTTTTTTTTTGACAGGCAGAGTTAGACAGTGAGAGAGAGAGAGAGACAGAGAGAAATGTCTTCCTTCCACCCCCCAAATGGCTGCTACGGCCAGCGCACTGTACCAATCCTAAGCCAGGAACCAGGTGCTTTCCCCTGTCTCCCATGCAGGTTCAGGGCCCAAGCACTTGGGTCATCCTCCACTGCCTTCCCTGGCCACAACAGAGAGTTGGACTGGAAGAGGAGCAACCGGGACAGAACTCGGCTCCCCAAGCAGGACTACAACCGCCGGCGCCGCAGGTGGAGGATTAGCCAAGTGAGCCGCGGTGCTGGCCAGGAATTAAGTCATCATATGAAATAGTTGTACTCTCATGTTTACTGAAACATTATTTACAATAACAAGCAGATGGAATTAACCCAAATGGGAATCTAAATAGGACACACACACACACACACACACATACACACAATAGATTACTAGTTGGCTATACAAAGAATGGGATTTGGATGTTTGAAACAAAATAGATGGAATTTGGAGATCTTTATACTAAATGAAATAAACCAAACACAAAAAGATAAACACCACATATTTGTCCTCATATGTGGAAGTTTATATATAAAAGGAAAAAAAATGTGGATGCTATGTTATTTAGTATACAGGTATTTATAAATGTTGTCATCACTGAATTACATCCATTTTATAATTTATTTTATTTTATGATTTTTGTCAATAATCCCACATTAAGTGATACTATCTATCCCTTGCTTTAAAAACATAGTACATATATGTGTGTGTGTAATGTTTCCATATGAAGTGGTATAGCAAAACATTAAAAAGTGTTCAATCTATATGTGCTTACTAAACTCTTCTTCACACTTTCACATATTATTTGGATGTTTTAAATGATACTATCTTTCATAAAAGACACTGCCAAAATAATTTTTCTTGAAGTCTTTCCTGTGAACACATGCATTATATATCTTGTGTGAAATCCTTTCATTATACCTTTGGTGCAAGATCTTTTTCAAAAAGATTTCACATTTTTAATAAAGGCAAAAATGTAGTGAATATTCTTTATTGTAAACATAGTTATAATAAAGCACACATATATTTCATGTATATACTTCAGTGAAGCATGAATATGTTGAATAATAGTCTATTCTTCCAGGAAAGGTTTTGTATATCATTGAGTTTACAAAAAACTTTAGTTAGGGCTGACACTATGGTGTAGCAAGTTAAAGCCCCAGCTTGAAGTGCCAGCAACCCATATGGGCACCAGTTCTAGTCCAGGCTACTCCTCCTCTGAACCAGATCTCTGCTATGGCCTGGGAAAGCAGTAGAATGTGGTCCAAGTCCCTGCACCCACGTGGGAGACCCAGAAGAAGCTCCTGGTTCCTCACTTCAAATAGGCTCAGCTCCAACCATTGTTGCCATTTGGGGAGTCAATCAGTGGATGGAAGACCTCTCTCTATAAATATCTCTACTACTTCTCTCTATAGTTCTGTCTTTCAAATAACTAAAAATGAATCTTTTAAAAAAAACCTTTCATATTCCAAATTTTGCAAAAGCATTGTGGGTCTGTTGGAGATGTACATGTACCTTTTACCTTCTCTACATTTTGAATATCTTGAAAAAATATTATTTTAATTTTTTTAATTGAGAGAATTGGACTAGATCAAGAACCATAAATCCAGAAGTCTTCAAAGAACAGACAAAAATAAATGAAGCAACAAGCTAGTTATATAATTGATATGTAGCTGATGAGGCTAAGACAGGAAGCTACTCATCTTGTCTGAAGACATTTCACATTCAGAAGCATTTTAAAAACCTCTGTGGGTCCAAGCCAGCATCTGTGGGTGAACTAGATGATTATTTATATCCTTCCCAATACCAACATTCTCTATCTTTCCTGTTTCCAGGAACTGATAACTTGAGTTGTGTAGTTTCTCATCCTTTATTTGTCTACAATTCTCTAAAACTCAGCAAACAATGGTTTAACATAACAAAGTTAAAAGCCTTTGAAGCAACTTCCTACCTACTTATTTTCCCCTCATCTCCTATCCCCCTAAATCATTACAGTCTTTCTCTCTTCATTCATTTATTTTTCTATTCAATAGGATTAAATGCTTAGAGTTTCCTTATATTACACAATAAAATAGACAGAACTTTGATGCAAATATTCAAAGAATTCCAAAGCAAATTCAAAGAAAAAATATTTGAGTCTAGGATTACTAAATAACTTTTTCCACTTTAGCAAACAGATTTGCTGGGCCATAAAACACAAGTTTTGATAAGTAACCCTTTTTTCTAAGATATCAAAAATAATTAAGTATTACACTATGTATGCCTAAAATTCATGGTTCATTTAGAATTCTCATCAGTTATTTTCACTTTCAATATTCATGCTTGTGTGTTGGAGAAAATGTCACTCTTTCACAGATCATTGGAAAGATGATTTCTCTTCACCAGAGTTTGACACAAGACAAAATTCAGGTAAGACAGCCTTGAAAAGTCCTGGCATTCTATAAAGGCTCCTTTGCTTTCAGTTCATGCTACTCTCTCTGTCTAATGTGCTCAGTGCTGCCCCAAATTTGCTTCATAGGTGAACTGCCAGAAAGAAGTCAGTTCTGAATTAAATCATCAGACACTACTTCCTTTCTGAAATTGTCTCCACTGCAGTATCTGCTTACTCCCAACACAATGAATGTCTCATGATGATAGAGTCCTGCTCAGATTTTCTGACCTATTTACATGTGACTGACAGTACAGGTAAGTAGTGCAAATCCTTTCCTTTTGTAATGAATATTGAATTAGTTTGCCCCTGTTGCAGATGGCTGAGGAGAAGTACAAAGTGATTATGTGGTTGAGATAGAAAAAACAGGGAAGACGCTGTTCATTCCAAAAGGGAAGATACCATTTGTCTTAACATATAAAATTGTATTTAAGTCTCTTCACCCTCCCTTCACTTGTTTGCCTGTCAACAGGAATAAAAAGTTTATAGATTATTCCATTGCAAGATCCTTTGCTAATACTTCTACTGAATTTTACTTTGCAATAAATTTCTATCTGTTCTTTATTTTTAAAGATTTATTTGAAATGTGTATAACAGAGAAAGGGAGAGGGTTGAGAGAAAGGAATAGGGAAGGAGAAAGAGGGAGGGAGGGAGAGAGAGAGATAAGAGAGGGAGAGAGAGAGAGAGCTCTTCTACCTGCTGGTTCAGTCCCCAAATGCCCCCCCACAGCTGTACCAGGCTGAAGCAAGGAACCAGGTACGCCCTACTGGTCTACCACATGGATGGCAGAAACCCAAGTACTTGAGCCATCATCCATTGCCTCCCAGGTGCATTTTCAGGTAGCTGGATTGGAAATGGAGGTGCAGGGATTAAAACTGGCCCTCTCATATTGAATGCATGCGAAACAAGTATTTGCTTAGCCCACTGTGCAACAAGGCCTGTCCCTGCTTATTCTCTTTATAACACTTGCGGAACTAGTTTATTCATTCATGTGCTAACTCAGTGCTCCTCATGAAGGATCCAACACAAAGAAAAAGAAAAACAAATCTGAGACAAAACGCATGATCAACAGGAAAATTCCTAGAAAGGTATCCAATGCCAAATAGAAATAAACAACAAAAACAAAGCTGGAGGCATCACAATACCAGATTTCAGGACATACTACAGGGCAGTTGTAATCAAAACAGCATGGTACTGGTACAGAAACAGATGGATAGACCAATGGAACAGAATTGAAACACCAGAAATCAATCCAAACATCTACAGCCAACTCATATTTGATCAAGGGTCCAAAACCAATCCCTGGAGTAAGGACAGTCTATTCAATAAATGGTGCTGGAAAATTGGATTTCCACGTGCAGAAGCATGAAGCAAGACCCCTACCTTTCACCTTACACAAAAATCCACTCAACATGGATTAAAGACTTAAATCTGCGACCTGACACCATAAAATTATTAGAGAGCACTGGAAAAACCCTGCAAGATATAGGTACTGGAAATGACTTCTTGGAAAACACCCCAAAGCACAGGCAGTCAAAGCCAAAATTAACATTTGGGATTGCATCAAATTGAGAAGTTTCTGTACTGCAAAAGAAACAGTCAGGAAAGTGAAGAGACAACCGACAGAATGGGAAAAAATATTTGCAAACTATGCAACAGATAAAGGGTTAATAACCAGAATCTACAAAGAGATCAAGAAACTCCACAACATCAAAACCAACAACCCACTTAAGATTTGGGCCAAGGATCTCAATAGACATTTTTCAAAAGAGGAAATCCACATGGCCAACAGACACATTAAAAAATGTTCAAGATCACTAGCAATCAGGGAAATGCAAATCAAAACCACAATGAGGTTCCACCTCAACCCAGTTAGAATGGCTCACATTCAGAAATCTACCAACAATAGATGCTGGAGAGGATGTGGGGAAAAAGGGACACTAACCCATTGTTGGTGGGAATGCAAATTGATTAAGCCACTATGGAAGTCAGTCTGGAGATTCCTCAGAAACCTGAAGATAACCCTACCATTCAACCCAGCCATCCCACTCCTTGGAATTTACCCAAAGGAAATGAAATTGACAAACAAGCTGTCTGCACATTAATGTTTATTGCAACTCAATTCACAATAGCTAAGACCTGGAACCAATGCAAATGCCCATCAACAGTAGACTGGATAAAGAAATTACGGGACATGTACTCTATCGAATACTATACAGCAGTCAAAAACAACGAAACCCAGTCATTTGCAACAAGATGGAGGAATTTGGAAAACATCATGCTGAGTGAATTAAGCCAGTCCCAAAGGGACAAATATCATGTTCTCCCTGATCAGCGACAACTAACTGAGCACCAAAGGGGAAACTGGTTGAAATGAAATGGATACTATGAGAAACAGTGACTTGATCAGCTCTTGTCCTGAAGGTTGATGTACAATGTAATACTTTATCCATTTTAGTATTTTTTTGTTCTAGTACCATTGGTTGAACTCTGTAATTAACACACAATTATTCTTAGGTGTTTAAATTTTAACTGAAAAGTGATCCCTGTTAGGAATTTGGAAAACATTATGCTGAGTGAAATAAGCCAATCCCAAAGGGACAAATACCACCTATTCTCCCTGATAGGTGACAACTAACTGAGCACCAAAAAGGAAACCTGTTAAAGTGAAATGAACACTATGAGAAACGGTGACTTGATCAACCCTTACTCTGACTGTCGTTGAGCAACTTGATATGTTATCTCTCTTAGTATTTTTTTTTCTTTGTTCTACTTAGTACTTTTGGTTGAATACTGTAATCAATACACAATTCTTCTTAAGTGCTGAAACTTAACTGAAAAGTGATCGCGGTTAAATGTAAGAGTGGGAATAAGAGAGGGAAGAGATGTGCAATTCGGGACATGCTCAAGCTGACTTACCTCAAACGGTAGACTTAGAAACATACCAGGGGATTCCAATTCAATCCCATCAAGGTGGCATGTACCAATGCCATCTCACTAGTCCCAGTGATCAATTTCTGTTCACAATTGATCATAATGATAGGACTAAGAACCAAAGGGATCACATAAACAAGAATGGTGTCTGCAAATACTAGCTGATAGAATCAAAAAGGGAGAGAATGATCCAACATGGGAAGTGAGATACTCAGCAGACCCATAGAATGGCAGATGTCCTAAACAGCACTCTGGCCTCAGACTCAGCCCTTAAGGCATGCGGATCCGGCTGAAAAGCCCATGAGAGTATTTCAGGCATGGAAAGCCAAGACACTCTGGGGGGGGAAAAAAACCTAAATGGAAGATCTCTGTGAGTGAGATCCCAGTTGAAAGAACGGGCCATCAAAGAAGGAGGTACCTTTCTCTGAAGGGAAGAGAGAACTTCCACTTTGACCATGGCCTTGTCTAAATATGATCAGAGTTGGTGAACTCAGGGGGCTTCCATAGCCTTGGCAGCTCATGACAAGAGCCTAGGGTGAGTACTGATGCCATAAACAAGAGTGTCAATTTGTTAAGTCAACAACAGGAGTCACTGTGCACTTACTCCTCATGTAGGATCTTTGTCCTTAGTGTGCTGTACATTGAGATTTAATGCTATAGCTGGTACTCAAACAGTATTTTTCACTTTATGTTTCTGTGTGGGAGCAAACTGTTGAAATCTTTACTTACTGTATGCTAAACTGATCTTCTGTATATAAAGAGAATCGAAAATGAATCTTGATGTGAATGGAAGGGGAAAGGGAGTGGGAAAGGGGAGGGTTGTGAGTGGGAGGGACGTCATGGGGGGGAAGCCATTGTAATCCATATTCTGTACTTTGGAAATTTATATTCATTAAATAAAAGTTTAAAAAAAAAGAAATAAAGATGAAATCAAGGGCCCTGATGATGTTTCTAAAATCCATAAATAAGGGCAGGAATAGAAGTGGTTGGCCATCTGAATTCGACCACATCTCTTAATCTATCTTCACCAAATGATCTTTTTATGATGTGAACTCTCCACTCCAGCTGAGTCTGAGGAGGTCGCTGGGATATTTGTGGGGGGTTCAAGAGGAGAGGGACAGCATCTTTTGAGCAAAGACAGCATTTAGAATTTGCATGAATTAATTTATTAATTATATTTTGCTGATATATTAAAATATTTAATACAATTGAATAGTAACCTGGACAAAATCTTCATCTGATTATATCTCTTCATAAATACTTAGGGAAAGCATAATTTTTGTATCATTCGTGATTTTTTGAAAGATTTATTTCTACAGTTATTTACTTGAAAGGCTATGTGAAAGGGAGAGGGAAAGACAGAGAAGGGATAGATCTTCCATCCACTGGTTCACTGCCCAAATGGCCACAACAGCCAGATATGATGAGGATATGGATGAGGCAAAGCCAGGAGTAAGAAACTCCATCCAAGTCTCCCACGTGGGTGGCAGGGGTTCAAGTACTTGGGCCATCTGCGCCATTGAATTAGCTGGAAGTTCCTTTGGAAGCAGAGCAACCAGAACTCAAATCTGCACTCTGAAATGGGATGCCAGCATTGCAAGTAGTGGCATAACCTACTACCACAATGCCAGGAGCCAACACTCATAATCTAATTTTGGAGAATATACCTGTACACAGGAAGCTACACTCAGAGAAACAAAGTATACTCTAGAGAGTCCAAGAGGCAATATGCATGTAAGATTGCATCCTTGGCCGGCACGGTGGCTTACTAGGCTAATCCTCTGCCTGCGGCACCAGCACACAGGTTTCTAGTCCCGGTTGGGGCACAGGATTCTATCCTGGTTGCTCCTCTTCCAGTCCAGCACTCTGCTGTGGCCTGGGAGTGCAGTGGAGGATGGCCCGGGTCCTTGGGCCCTGCACCCGCATAAGAGACCAGGAGGAAGCACCTGGCTTCCAATCTGTGCAGCATGCAGGCCGCAATGCACTGGCCGTAGCGGCCACTTGGTGGGTGAACCAACCGTAAAAGGAAGACCTTTCTCTCTGTCTCTCTTTCTCTCTCACTGTCTAACTCTGCCTGTCAAAAAAAAAAGATTGGATCCTTAAATTTTGTGACTTAGGATCATGATATCTTTGCATTCCTTGAGCTTTGGTATCAATAGACACTAGCTAATGACTCCTATCCTATGTAAGTACCACATAAAAAATAGCTGGAAGAAGTCTTGAATAGGAGATACTTTATCTATACTATTCAGATTACTTTCTGTGTCCTGTCCATGAATGAGGTTTTTTTTGATCCATTGTTCTCTAATATCTTGAGTTTTTTCAGATGCCAGTGGCAAATCTTGCCTAAGAAGTGCTTCAATGTTTAGCTGTAATGCTTAATAGATTTTAAAATATGATTCAGCACAGGAACTGAATAGAGACTCATTTAGCGCTTGGACTGAAGACAGAATTTTAGGGGCTCTCCAAGTTATGCCTAGGGCCATAGGAACAGAAGAAATTCAGAAGTCACATAGGATCACATATGTACACTGAGCTCTGTAGAGCTCTGGAGAGAACATTTGGTAATGTTCACCTTACATGCCCTATATGCAGCTAGAGAATTCCCTGTCTCTGAGTCTATATAATCCTGAGCCAGGTTTATTTGGAGATGGAAAAGGCAGCTGCCTACACAATGAAATTTAAAAGGTTTTAACAGGCCCTTCTGCCAGTCTGTCACAATGCCTGGAGATCCAGCTACTACAGTTATTCATTTGAGATGAGTTCCATGTCCTAAAGAGACCTTTCTCAATAAGAAAAGGGAGGGGCATGTTTATCCATTACAGCTCTATTTTAATTAAGAATACTCTGGTTGTGGGGAACAAAAACATTTTTCATAAGCTAGTTTATTGGAAAGTTATTCAGAATTCTTTCAATCCAAAAAGAACTTCACTAAGCAATATGCAGTGTGGGGATCGCTACAGAGAAAATTTACCAGAAGCAGAAAACTCTTTTATTCTCTATCTATCACAAAACTCAGTCTCTAAGATGTCCAGTTACCATCATCGGTCACTGTACTTACTTCGTAATTTATTTTTATTCATAATTCATCCAGTTTTTGTCAGTCATGATCTTTCAATTTATAAATCAGGAATTTAATTATCTTTTCATATGAGGAGACAGCAGAAGGAATATTGATTAGTTTTAACTAATAAGATCTCTATAAACAATATTTGAATGTTAAAAAAATTCAGATTTTAAATTCACAAATATTATTGCATATATACTATGTGCATATTAGTTACTTATAGAAATTTTTTTCATCTCTCAATGTTCCTTAATTTAAAAAACTTACAGAGAGGCAGAGAGGCAGACAGACAGATTTCTCATCCACTGATTCACTTTCCAAATACTCATAATGTTTGGAAGGCAAGGACTGGGAGCCTGGAACTTAGCAATTTATCCCACTTGGTGGCAGAAATCCGATTACTTGAGCCATCACTGTTGTCTCTCAGGGTCTGCATCAATAGAAAGCTAGAATCAAGAGCCAGATGTGTGAATCAAACCTGAGCACTTCAATGTAGGATGCAGGCATCATAATTGGAATGTTAAACACTAGAAAAAAAACCTCACCACTCCTGAATTTTAATGTATCCTTTTAGTTAGATTTCAATGTTGACCTTGTTACTTTGTAAAATTTTCTGTCTCCCAGGTTATTTACTTCCTGAACTCTGATAAGTACAAGAGTAGTATAGTCATGTTTAAATGCAATCTATATCTAATTAGAGGACAATTTTGTGTAAAACTTGCTACTTGAAAAGCTCCATAAAATCAAGAGGAAAAAAACAGTATAATGAAAGCTATGAAACACTAATGAAAGAATTTCAGCTCACAGTAATAAATGGAGAGATATTCCATGTTCATGGTCTAGAAGAATTAGTATTGTTACAATGTCTATACCAAATGTCCATACTACCCAAAGCAAACTACAGAGTCAATAAAATCCTTATTAACATTCCAATATCAGTTTTAATAGCTATAGAATAATAATTCAAAAATTCATATGAAACCACAAAGAATCCAACACATTTTCAGGACAATCAAGAGCTCAAAGAACAAAGCTAGAGGAATCACATTACCCAATTTCAAAATATACTACAAAACTGTAATTAGTAAAGCAATGTGGCCTTGGTATAAAAATAGATTCATCAGCAATGGAGCAGAAAAGGAAGCCTAGAAATGAACCAATGCATATGTGGCCAATGGATTTTAAAAAAATTTGCCAAGAATCCACAATGAAAAAAGACAGTCTATTTAATAAATAATTGTGATAGTCACATGTAGAAGAATGAAATTTGACCTTTATTTTACATTGTACACAAAATGGATTGAAGACTTAAACATGAGACCTGAAACTGTAAAACTGGTAGAAGAAAACAAGGACAAAACTACATGACATTGGTTTGGGCAAGGATTTCTTTAGAATTGAAAGAGTAGGCGAGAAAAGCAAAATTAAACAAATGGGATAACCCCAAAATGAAAGCTTTGAACCATAAAGGAAACAAGAAACAGGATGAAGAGAACCTACAGATTGGGAGAAAATATTTGCCAGCCATGCATTTGAGAAGGGGTTAGATCTCAAATACATATTTAGGACTGAATGGACAGGTACAAATCACTCCAGAATCCCATAGCAGAAGCAGTTGGTATTCATAACCTAGTTACACTGTGTAGCAGGAATTGTTGGGGAGTCTCAGAACATCTACTTAATGCATGGGCAAGCCAAATCTCTCTGGGTCTTACTGACCTATGTGGCAAACAGATACAGTAATGAAAAGAACTCAAATTTCATTAATACATTGATTGTACTTCATAAACAGAATATATAATTGTAAAGAGCCTGTGTAAACATATGAGAGCAGGTGTGTGTGTGTGTGTGTGTGTGTGAGAGAGAGAGAGAGAGAGATAGAGCGAGCGAGCACATATTATATTCACATAGATATCAGAATTTTTAAGAGAAGCAGTCAGTTTTTGGTAGATGTTCCATAAATATTCACAAGTAAGGCTACTTACACTGAGCCCTGATGCTACTATAGGACCTGCATTTACTGCTATACACTTACCATGTTCCACAGTGTCACCCACTGTCCAGACCACAGGACATTGACTCTGATGAATTAGAGATGTTATGCTGCCCACATGACATATCTAAGAAGCAGGAGGGAATTCCTCCCTTTATTTTGGGACTACTCTCTAAGATACTTACTGAGCTTCAGTATTTTTAGGAATTTTTAGTGAAATAACTCTTGTGATTTTGTTCATTGAGCCATGAAAGTTTGATAGGGCCTATTCAAGATAAACGGCTTCTCCTTCCTTAAGATGGATTGTCTCTCAGAAAGCTTCTTGGTCTTGCACAAAGTTTTTTCTCTGGCCAACAGTTCACTAAGCACATTTAACTGTGTCTAATCTTTTTCAGTTGACATGATTTAGGATGTTTCAACAAGAAGTTGAAACTCACACTCAAATAATTTTTTCGGATCACCCCACAACTTATTCCTATTTTTCTAGCCATTTATATAGCTATGGACTAATCTCAGGATGAGCTTAAGATCACAGGTTCAAAACTATGTAATAAAAATGGTGGTATGCTTTATCTACAATAGAATTATTCAATATCACCTGGATCAGGACTGTATCTTAAGTATTTTCTCCTTATCCAAGCTCCCTTTAAAACTGACCTCTGCTTACAGGGTAATCTTTCATTTTTGTTTGAACTGTCCTGTATTCAGTTATATTTTATCTTGTGTTTTGAATTCTCTGCTTTATTTCAATTGGTTGGAGGAGAATTCAGTGTCAATGTGGCAGATTTAATTTGTGTGGCACTATAGACCACAGTGGCCCAGATTTACTAGCTAGCTCATAGCTCATATTCCTATTCCTATTATTTTTTACTAAAATCTATTTTCAATTAACTTTATACACAGAAGATTAACTTTATACCTTATACTAAGTAAATAGATCAACAAATAGTATGAATGAAAAGCCAACAGTTCTGCAACAGTTTTTTGATTTCTCTTTTAATTTCTTCTATGATCCAGTGTTCATTCAGGAGCATGCTGTTCAGTCTCCATGTGTTTGCATATGTTCTAGAGATTCTTGAGTTATTGATCTCCAGTTTTATTCCATTGTGGTCAGAGAAGATCCATGGTATGATTTTGATTTTTTTTTTAATTTGCTGAGACTTGCCGCATAGCCTAGCCTTTGGTCTGTCCTAAAGAAAGTTCCATGCACTGGTAAGAAAAATGTGTATTCTGCAACTGTAGGATGAAAAGTTCTGTAGACATCTGTTAGATCCATTTGGTCTATAGTGTCGATTAACTGTTTTTTCCTTGCTAATTTTCTGTCTGATTGATCTATTCATTGCTGAAAGTTGGGTATAGTCCCCCACTACTATTTTATGGGAGTCTGTCTCCCTTTAGATCCAACATTTCTTTTAAATAGCCAGATGCTCTGTAATTAGGTTTCTATACATTTACTTTAGTAACATCTTCCTTTTGTATTGATCCTTTAATCATTACATAGTGCCCTTCTTTTTCTCTTTTAACAGTTTTTGTGTTAAAGTCTATTTTGTCTGATATTAAGATGGCTACATCAGCTGTTGGCATGGAATATCTTTTTCCATCCTTTTACTTTCAATTTGCATGTATCTTTGTTGGTGAGATGTGTATCTTGTAAGCAGCAGATAGATAGGTTTTGTTTTTTAATCCATTCAGCCAGAATGTATGTTTTAACTGGAGAGTTGAGGCCATTTACAAAGTGACTATTGATAAGTAATTCCTTGGTCCTGCCACTTTACATAAATATTAGTATTGTTTACTTTGGATTTCCTTTGTACTTTTACTGGGTGATGTGCTGCCTTCACCTTCTTTCATGTTTCTGTGTATAGACTATCCTTAAGCATCTTTTGTAAGGCTGTAATAGTGGTGACAAATTCTTTCAATTTCTGTTTGTTAAGGAAGGTGTTTATTTCATCTTCATTGATAAATGAGAGCTTTGCATGGTACAGTATTCTGGGTTTACAGTTTTTTTTTTTCTCTCAAGACTTGGAATATATCTCACCAGTCTCTTCTAGCCTGTAGGGTTTCTGATGGGAAGTCAGCTGTGAGTCTCACTGGAGACCCTCTGAAAGTAATCTGGTATTTCTCTCTTGCACATTTTAGAATCTTTTGTCTATGTTTTACAGTGGAGAGTTTGCCTGCAATGTATCACAGTAAGGATCTTTTCTGGTCATGTCTATTAGGAGTTCTATGTGTTTCCTGCACTTGGACATTCCCTTCTTTCTCCAAATTAGGGAAGTTTTCTGTAATTATTTCAATAAAAAGCCTTCTAATCCATTCTCTCTTTCCACACCTTCAGGAACTCCTAAGACCCATAGGTTGGGTTGCTTGATAGTGTCTCATAGATCTCCAACATTGTTTTTTTAGTTTTTAAAGTTCTTCATTTTTTTTGGTTTGACTATAAAATTTCCAGAGATTCATCTTCTAACTCATATATTCTTTCTTCTGCCTCCCGATTATGTTTTTAATGCTTTCCACTGTATTTTTATTTGTTCTATTAAATTCTTCCTTTGTAATATTTTGTTCTGATTTCTCTTTAAAATCTCAGTGTCATGAGAAAAAATTTCTTTCATGTCATGTCTAGATTTCTTTAGTTCCTGGATTTGCTGTGATTACTTCTAAGTAATCCTACAGTCATTTTTTTGAATTCCATTTCTGGCATTTTTTAATGTCTTTAATTTCACATTCTAGTATTAAAGCATTGTGTTCCTTTGAGGGTGTCATACTGTCTTCCTTATTCTTGTTTCTTGAATTGCATTGTTTATTGTTAGGCATTTGTGGATATACTTGTTGGTTTATTTTTTTCCCTCTGATGGCTTTTATCTTTCGACTATGACTATGGATTAATGGCCTGTCTGCTCTTCAGTAAATACCTAGAGGCATGTGCTAGGTGTGGCCAGGAAGCTCTGTTCAGTGCTCCAGGTTAAGAGGTCCTCCAAGGTGACTCCCAAATTGGGTGTGGTAAGTCAGTGTCTCTCTCTCTCTCTTTATCAGAAGGGAGGTTTGATCAGCTCTATTGGCATAGTCTCACGCTCATCTCCTCTCCTCAAAGGAGACCAATGCCTGGGCACTAGCTCAAGTGGGTACAATATTCATCCTACTGCTTCAAGAACCGCACAAAGGATCTGTGCAGTCCTCTGTGTGAGCACAGATTCTGAAGCATTGACCCTCACTAGGGATTCAGGGAACCATTCACAATGACTTCTCAAAGACACAGCCACATCCTGTGCCCTCACATGCAGCCACAGTGTTTTCACCATACCAGCACACAAGGCTCCAACATTATTGAGCACCCAGTTCCCTGTCAATTCTCCCAGCCACATCAGGCATCTCCCTTTGGCTGGTTGTTGGGTGCCTAGACACGAGCTGGTACAGCTCTTACCTGTGTCCAAAATGGTGCCCACCCATTCTCAGCTAATTATAGGACACTGGTGCATGCTGGGTGACCAGTGAGAGAAAAGCATGCCCCAATTTTTCCCCTCTGGGTTAGCAAGTATATTGTCCCCAACAGGGCTCCAAGCCAGACTGACTCTAGGCTCCTAACTTAGCTTTATTGACAGCAGCTTGAGCTCCTGTAATCTGATCTCACCTCACTCTCCAAAGCTTGTGCTGAGGCTCTCAGCTGCTGGAGTCCTGAATAGTGTGCATTCACACCCTCCACATATGTCTACAGTGTCCTTCTAAATTTGCATGGAGTTTCTTCTGCCGTTTTCTCCCTAAACCTTCCCTGAGATTGCACTCTCTTTCCTTATTTTTAACTATCTTCCTCTAGACTAGAGCAGTAAGCTCCTTCCCTATTCCACCATCTTGGTGTTACTCCTCAAGTGTATTTCCTTTAATGAGAGGGAGACAGAGATGGTGAGGGGAAGGAGAAAGAAAGAGAAAGAGAGAAAGAAAGAGAGAGAGAGAGAGAGAGAGAGAGAGAGAGAGATCCCATTTCTGTTTCACTGGCAAAATGCCTGTAACAGCCAAATCTGGGAGCCAGGAACTCAATCAATATCTCCTATGCAGGTGGCAGGAACCCAGTTACTTGAGCCATCACCCCTTCCTTTTAGAGTCTGCATTAGCAGCAAGTTAGTCAAGAGCTTGAGTGTAGTATCAAACCTGTTCGATCTAACATGGAATACAGCCATCTTAATCAATATCTTAACCTCCAGGCTAAACAAAAGACCCCTCTTTAAAGTGTACTTGCTAACGTTCCATCACCTAGCCTTAAACTCTGAGAAATCGAGTACCCCCTTTAGCTCCCTTTTAGCTCATCTTCCACAGTCTCACAGTTACTAATGATTTTACCTGCTTCCTTTATTTTCATTGCTACTGCTATTACTCTAGTTCAAAACTCTTTTGTATTATGGATTATGATATCTTACATGGCTACTCTGCCTCCAGTCTTTCCCACATATAAACCAACTTTTTTTAAACCATTTTTCCTCAATTGTAGCAGTTTTCTTTTAACTATAACTCCCAACTTTACTAATATATGATAACATATGCTAATATCCCGTTGTCTCAAATTATTAATAAATCTTTCTATAAACGTTAAAATCCACATGACTTCTTTCTTTGCCTCATGTGTGGACTGCATTATCAGTATTGATGGGTTTGCTTGTGATACTCTTCCACATTGGAATGCCATTCCTCTTCCTATATCATAGTCTCATGCCAAAAAATATTGTTTTTTCTTCCAGGACCTCTCTTAAAACACTATCCTTCAATAAATTTTGCAATAAATAAATATTGCAGTAATTAAAATATTTATTGCTTACATTTAGCTAACAAGGAAGTAGCTCTTTGGAGAAATTTCTCTCCAGATATTTGTTATGACTTTGATGTAGTTTGTCTCCCAAACGTTCATATACTGGAAAATTGGTCTCCAGTGTGGTAGTATTCGAGAGAAAGAACTTTAACAGGTAGTGTAAGGTGGCTAAGGATAAATCCTTCTACAAGGGATTCATGTTGGTCCCCAGAAATGGACTTGTTCCCATGAGAACAGGTTGTTACAAAATGAGTTAGCCACATCCCTCTGCATTCTCTTGATTCCTTTCTTACCATGTGATCATTCTTCCTCTTCTGTGTATGGCCCTTCCATTTTTTCCCCATCATTTAGTGATGCAGCTAAGGGGCCTTTTCCAGGACTCCAGCTTCATGTTTTAAGACTTCCATAACTTTGGGCTAAATGAGCCTCTATTATTTATAAAGTATTCCGTCCAGAGTATTTTGTTATAGCAACATAAATAGTCTAAGAATGTACATACTTTTTTCTACATTTCATTATTATTTTAAGTGTGGTCATGTATTTTCCCTTTCAGAGGTTAAGGTATTTTAAGAAATAGTCCATAAATCTGATTTATCTTTGTTCCCTTCATAAAAATTAATGAGTTGTTCAAACTGTTCTGTGTGCTTACCAGTAGTATTTGACATGCTCTACAAAGTACCATGATTCTAGAAGCTTATTAATTATTAACCTAACTTGCAAATTTTTATTATTGCAAATTTTCTGCTAGGAAATTGTATTAATATTACCTGTAAGGATAAAGCTTTGCTTAATGCATTCCGTTATCTGGATCTGTTGAATAAAATGAGAGAATGAGTATCAAATTGTCTTACAAATTAAATTACTTTCATGAAGGCCAGACAATGAAATGAACCAAAGAAAGGGGTTTAGGAAAGAGCAAGCCAGATTTTTCTAAAGTGCTTACATCGTAACCAAGTGAATAAAAAGGATGTCTTAAATTCTTGACAAGGAAGGAAGAGTTATAATTTTAATGATAAATGCCTAGTACATTAGCAGAGGAAAAGTCTGGAAAAAAGAGAACAAAAATGTTCAAGTGTTTCAGTTAGATACTTTAATACTACATGTCTATAACTACCATTAGAAGGAAGTAGGTGTAGAATAATACATATTAAGAGGAAATAATTACTAACATCTACATAATGTGGACCCCCATTAAAAATCCTGTCCTAAGTGCTTTGGATACATTCCCCACTTGATTCTTACAATGTTGTACAAAGAAGTCATTGTTAATCCTTTTTTACATTGGAGGAAAATTGAAACATAGGTAACTTAAATAACTGTTCAAAATCATAGAGGATCACATTTTGAAACCAAGGCAGGGCATATAATTTCAACCATTATATTATAACCAAAGTTGTTGTTTTACAAATGAAACTCTCCTCTACTTTACCCAAAGGAGAGAGAATTCAAGAAAATATCAGCATTCATTTTTACTCATTCAGTTAACAAATAAATATTGGGCACTCTATAGACATTGGCTAAGTAAAGTCCTGTGTGATGCAGCTCCCACGCTTGTCTGATACATAAGTAATTAGTAAATAACATAGTAAGGAAAGAATACAGGTTCACAAAGTAGAACAAAGAAATCAAGCAAAAAAGATAAAGAAGATGCACAGAAATGGAAGGCAAGGTCCTATCAGGCAGTTTGGTTTGGAAAGACATATTAGAGAGTTCATTTGACAGGGAAATGGAAAAGGCATGCTATGTTAACATATGGTTGAGAGGACAGCATAGCAGCACAGAGTAGATTAAACTACCACTTGAGGTGCCAGCATCCCAATTGGGGGCCAATTCAAGTTGTAGCAGCTCCGTTTCCATTCCAGGTTACTGCTAATGCACCTGGAATGGCAGCTATAGACAGCCCACAGCCCAAGTACTACTGTCTCTACCATCCATGTAGGAGACCAAGATGGAGTTCCTGACTCCTGGCTTCAGCCTGGTCCAGGAGTTGTGACCATTTGTGTAGTAAATTAAGGGTTGGCAGTCTCTCTCTCTTTCTCTCTCTCCTCTATCCTCTCTGCCTCTGTCTCTCTCTCAGCAACTCTGCCTTTCAAATAAATAAATAAATATGCAAATAAATAAATGCTTTTTAAAAAGTATGGATGTCAGATGTTCCAACATCCTGTGATATATTATTAGAGCATGATAAGGCAATAGCCGAGGCAGAAGGGAGAGTTGTAAGGTAAAAGGAGCCAGATAACAGGGTATGCTTGTGAAGACCAAGATAACGGATTTGGGTTTTACTCTAAATTGATTAGAAACTATTGAAATGTTTGGAGCTGGTGGAGTGAATTGATCTATTTTATCTTGTAAAAGGATCACTATCGCTACTGTGTGAAAAATAAGCTATAGAGACTGTGGAACATATAAGACAGAAACAGAGACTATTTAAGAAGTTTACTAAAGTGTTCTAGATTAGATAATAGGGAGAAAACAGTGGTAGGGATGGTGAGAAACTGTCAGATCCTTTATACTTGAAAGTAGAGTCAGTAGGATTTACTACTCATTATGAGGTTTACTGGAATTAATTGTTGAACATGATATCTGGTTTTACATTTGGTCAGCACACACACACACACACATGCGCACACACACACACATGCACACGCACCAAAAAAGAGATCAGGCTGGAGATAAGGCTTGGAAGTCATCAACCCAAAAATGGTATTTAAAGCCATGAGGAGCTCACATGGCCACTGAATGTAAAACAGAAAGTAGAGGGCCAGTGCCGCGGCTCACTAAGCTAATCCTCCGCCTGCGGCGCCGGCACACCGGGATCTAGTCCTGGTCGGGGCACCGGATTCTGGTTGCCCCTCTTCCAGGCCAGCTCTCTGCTGTGGCCAGGGAGTGCAGTGGAGGATGGCCCAAGTGCTTGGGCCCTGCACCCCATGGGAGACCAGGATAAGTACCTGGCTCCTAGCTTTGGATCAGCGCGGTGCACTGGCCGCAGCGCGCTGGCCGCGGCGGCCATTGGAGGATGAACCAACAGCAAAGGAAGACCTTTCTCTCTGTCTCTCTCTCTCACTGTCCACTCTGCCTGTCAAAAAAAAAAAAAAAAAAAAAAAACAGAAAGTAGAAAAGGATTGATGATGGATAATCAAATAATAATAAAAAACATAGTAAATAATTTTCAATAAAAGGAGTAACAAACATAGTCTTATGAAATGTGCTTTATTCACTCAGAGGTTAACCTGTTAATTGGATGATTTCTGTGTGGGAGATCCACTGGTTAAATATATGAGGATGCTTCAAAAAGTTATGGAAGGAACAAATGTTTTACAGAGTCCTATATTGCAATTTCTGAGTTCAAATCCAGCATCTGCTGACAATTCCAGCTGCATGTTAATGTGCACCATAGGAAGCAATAGCTGATGACGCACGTAGCTGGATGTGTGCCACACGTATGGAAGACACAGATTGAGCTCCAGGCTCCTGGCTTCAGCCGGGTCCAGTCCTTTCTCTTATGGGCATTTGGGGCAGTGAAAACGTGGATGGGAGATTTTTTCTTTTTCTTTGTCTCTACCTTTCTGTTCTCTCCTTCCTTCCTTCCTTCCTTCCTTCCTTCCTTCCTTCCTTCCTTCCTTCCTTCCTTCCTTCCTTCCTTCCTTCTTTCCTTCCTTCATTTTTTCTTTTTAAAAGATTTACTTATTTATTTGAAAGTCAGAGTTACAAAGGAAAGACAGAGACAGATAGATCTCCCATTTGCTTGTTCACTCCCCAGATGACTGCAATGGCTGGAGCTTGGCCAGGCAAAAGCCATGATCCAGAAGCTTCTTCCAGATCTTCCAAGTGGAAAGCAGGTGCCCATGTACTTGGACCATCTTTTGCTGCTTTTCGAAGGCCATTAGCAGGGAGCTGGATCAGACTGTGGACAGTTAAAACATAAACTGGAGTCCACATGGAATGCAGCTTTGTAGGCAGTGGCTTTACCCACTATACCAAGATATCAGTCCCCTCTGTCTCCCTTCAAATAAAATAAACAAACAAAAAGTTTAAATGTGTATCAAAAATGAAACTAAAATGTTTATTTGGTACAAATAAATTTTGAAATTCATGTATATGAGGGGTCTTCAAAAATCTGTGAAAAGTGTATATTGTGTGTAAAACATTATACTTGGATTTCAAAAAATGCTGCACCAAAAGAAAGAAAACCTGATTTTTTAATTCCATTTATAATCAGGGCACTTCCATGGCCATAAACATGCACAGAAAGGGAAAATAGTTTGAGTCACCAAATTTTGTCTTCTTGTTTTGACTCTCACATTGTAAACGCCTGTGTTTTCCTGGTTTGTATAATGACATAATTGTTAGATTTTCTTGCTTGTTGTTGGTGTTTGTTTAAAATGACCTGCACATATAGTTTTGTTTTGAACAGGAGTTTCCAAACACAAAGAGGTTAAGATGTGCCTTGTGGAGAACATACTTGTATAGCTAAGTGTAATTGAGGCATAAATCATATATTTTTTGGTTGTCAAAACTTTATGATCAGAGAATACCAGGACCTTATCTCTGCTTTTATTTATGAGCAATGAACGCTAATTCAGTGTTCATAAAAAATTACAAAAAATAAGAAAATTATGTATGCATTTGCATGTTGTTGCAGATAAATAAATAACATAATAATACGTGACTTTTCCCCTAAAAATAAAATGCAATTTATTTTCAAGTAGCAAAAAATCTTTTGCAAAAATTATAAAGATATAATTAACTGAAAAAAGTTTAGGCAAATATATTCAAAACTGGCTCATGTTAGTGAGAAGGTGTGGGGTTTCAAAAACTACTGAGACAGAACCCTGACATCTTCACCTGAAGAGATCTCTGCCGGATTTCTCTGGCCAGCACTTTTTAAGAGGATACTAACAATTCTACAAGCCAGCAGGCACATAGACAGGATTATACATCAACTTGATGATTGGGGAAAGGAATCCAGTCTGGTGGTTCATGATAGAGAACAGAATGGTGGTGTAAATCTTCAAAGACAGGCCCATTCAAATGCTCCCCCGAGTTTACAAATTCCGGAAAACTCCAGATACCAATTAATGCCCATTAGCCACTGCTGCTTCTGCCACAGCACTGACCTCTCCTAGCTTGCATAGGCAGATACAGTACTTAGGCCATGCCTCTAACTGCAGGGAGGTTTGCTTTCCTGAGAGACGCCTAGGCAGTGTCCTCTACAGAAGTGAGTTTATATGTTGTGAAAAGAACCTTTACAAACAGCAGAAAAGCAAATAGATTCTTTTTTTTTTTTTTTTTTTTTTGACAGGCAGAGTGGACAGTGAGAAAGAGAGACAAAGAGAAAGGTCCTCCTTTTTGCCATTGGTTCACCCTCCAATGGCCGCTGCAACCGGTGCACCGCGCCGATCCGAAGCCAGGAGCCAGGTGCCTCTCCTGGTCTCCCATGGGGTGCAGGGCCCAAGGACATGGGCCATCCTCCACTGCACTCTCTGGCCACAGCAGAGAGCTGGCCTGGAAGAGGGGCTACGGGGACAGAATCCGGTGCCCCAACCAGGACTAGAACCCGGTGTGCCAGCGCCTCAGGCAGAGAATTAGCCTACTGAGCTGCAAATAGATTCTTTACAAAGCACATTAAATGAGAACTATTGAAATTCCAATGAAATCCCTGCTATTGTCATCTCTATTCAATATTGCATTGAAGGTCACATTTAGATCAATAAATACTCTCCGAACTATATGCCTTAATGTCATACATACCCAATTTCTATTTTTTTAAAATTAGGTTATATAATACAGCCTCAAAATTCATGATTCTATACATATAATAATGTTTAAATCACATGAAATAATTATATTTTAGGGTCTGGCATTGTGGTGTAGCAGGTTAAGCCTCCACTTATGAAGCTGACATCCCAAATGGGCACTAGTTTGAGACCTGCTGCTCCATTTCCAGTTCAGCTCCCTACTAATGTGCTTGGGGAAACAGTGATAGATGGCCCAAGTGCTTGGGTTCCTGCACCCATGTGGGAGATCCAGAAGAATCTTCAGAAACTAGCTTCAGCCTGGTCTGGTCCCAGCTCTTATAGCCATTTGGGGAGTGAACCACTGAAATGAGGATCTCTCTCTCTCTCTCCTTCTCTCCTCTCTCTATAACTCTGCCTTTAAAATAAAAATAAATCTTTAAAAATACAATTACATTTTTAAAATAAATCATAAATGAATCATATATTCTTTCACTGAAGGGAATGCAGTACTCCATGTGTGAGTATGTGTATGTGTGTGTAGTTATTTATATCCTCTATATCACTGGTCTCAACATTGAAATGTTCTCTAGATTCCTACTAGTAGACAACTATATATTTTTTTAAATTTTTTTGACAGGCAGAGTGGACAGTGAGAGAGAGAGAGAGACAGAGAGAGAGAGACAGAGAGAAAGGTCTTCCTTTTTGCCGTTGGTACACCCTCCAATGGCCGCCGCAGCTGGCGCACTGCGCTGATCCGATGGCAGGAGCCAGGTACTTCTGGTCTCCCATGGGGTGCAGGGCCCAAGCACTTGGGCCATCCTCCACTGCACTCCCGGGCTACAGCAGAGAGCTGGACTGGAAGAGGGGCAACCGGGACAGAATCCAGTGCCCCAACCAGGACTAGAACCTGGTGTGCCAGCGCCACAAGGCAGAAGATTAGCCTAATGAGCCGCGGCGCCGGCCCGACAACTTTATTTTTGACCAATTGAGTGTATAGAAATTAGAGTTTGAATATCTCTAAAGCAGGGTGTTGATTCTCCATTTCAGTCATAGTCCATACCACTTCTATTATCTTACTACTAAACTAATCCACATGACTATATTTTGTGCTAAAATACTACAGACATTTTAATTTTATTCACTACTCTTTCTTCTCCTTTGTGATTACCAGATTTTTTTTTCTTTTTGTATTTTTGTTCTCTTGTTAGATAATTCTTACATTATCCTCCTGGACCACTAAGGTAACCATTCTCTTTTTCTATCCCTATACTAATTTTTATAATTCAAATATAATGTTTCGTTGGTTCATAGAGTCCTTTTTGTGCTCTAGTTGCACCTTCTTGAGAGGCTGATTTTTTGTTAAAGTTTTTCCTATCTTTTCTTATTTATTTTTACTTAACAGGGACTACCTGTTCTTATTATTCAATAAAGTATCTTTCCTGTCATTAGTGAATGTTTTTAAAATGGAGCAGTACTTCTCTTTGTCTTCTTATGAGTTTAGGTCACATTCACCTCTTTAAATGCTAAGATGCTGGGTTCTCTTAGACACTGGAAAATCTGTAGGCAGTAGGAGACTAGAGACTAGAAGCAGTCATTTATATATGAGGCTGTGTATAATGTTAGAGGACCAAACGGGGACCCTCCCACTGAAGCTTCTGATGAAGGGTGCTTTGTATTCTAGATTTCTCCAAATGCTCCTGGGCACAGCTATCTTCTTCCAACCACATGGGTTAGCTGCGAAGCCCACTAGTGCCAATAGCACCCAAGGTGTTAGTGCAATCTCCTCCATCCAGTGCAAACTGATGAGAAAGCATAGTTGTTTCTCCTTCAACTGATTTCAGGCATGTGGTATAATTTTCTGGTCTTCAGTCCAGACCGATTTCCCCAAAAATATGCAACCTTATTTCTTTTGCTTTCAAAAAGTTCAAGTCTTGGCAGCAAAATAATTTTGTCTGGATTCATTTACTGGGGTTATTTTAATTATTTAATCATTTAATTGCCCAGCAAGCAGCTGGCAAAGGGGTCAGGAACGTGAATTTAAACCATCACCCTTCTTGAAATCATTCTTTTCTAGTGGTATTCATTGTTTTTTGAGTCCAGTAAAGATTGATATTACCGAGTCTTCCATATTCCTCAGGCAACTTCTCAACTTCTCTGCCATCCTGGAGCAATTACTTCACATCCCATTCCATCACCAAGTCTTCTCTAATGAATTTCCAGCCTATTATATTTAGCTATAATCTTGCTAATCTCCAGCCCCATATGTTCAACCTCCCTTCACACATTTTCTTCTGAATTTTCCATACTTGATAACTGAATATGTTAAAGACTGAATCTATCATCCTTTCCTATACACTTGCTGTTGGTTCCATATTCTGAAGACATTGATAAAACATGTAAGCATTTCTATAGCTTTTGACCAAGCTAGATGTTGTTTTTCTAGATTCTTCCCTTTCTAATTTGAGTATTAGGAATATCCTCAAGTTTTGATTTCACATTTATAATATTCTGAAATGATCAATTTTCCCATATCTATGATTGCCATCCAACTATGAACTAACTTTTTCTTCTTCTGGTACTATTGTAAGAGATTCCTAAGATACATTTTTCTCTGGATTCTCTATTTTAGAATCCATTCATCAGTTTGATATTCCTTCTTCAGATTATCTATATCCTGGGATTTTCCTTTAAAAGTGAAACAGCATTCCCATTGTTTAACATTAACTTTGTTTACTATTAATGTCCTTCAGTAGCTATATTTCCATAACAGGGTTCTGGTCCTAGAAATGCATCTTAGTTTACATTTAAAGTATCATTGTTTTCGGTGCTCTAATATGGAGACATTTCATGCCATACCATTTTCAAGATGCTTATCATTATATGTTATCCTAACCATGCAATACATTTTCCCACCCTCATTCTCTACATATGTTTCCATTTTTATCCACTTATGATGCTCTCCTACCCTTTCTACTCATCACCTCAACTTTAAGACTGAACTCCAATACTACAGTGTATTTGAAAATATTTATGATTTTTTTACTGCCAATTTATCTTCTTATATTTCAGAATATTTTGGGATAGCATACTGTAGACTAGAATTATTTTAATATGTCTGGCAATATTGTAAACTTGGGAAAGCTAATTTCATCTTTTATCACTAACATACCAAGTATTATATAAAATTTGATAAATGAATGATTATAATAAAGTGAATATTTGTGTCCCCTAAAATTGAGATGTTGAAGTCCTAACACTCAATGGAATGGCAATAAGAATGGTCTTGTAAGAGATTATTTTTATGTCATGGAGGCTGAGCATTATGAATAGAGTTAGTGCCCTTACAAAGGGACCCCAGAAAGGTTTCTTAGCCTCTTGCTGCCACATGAGAGTTCAATGAAATAATGGCAATATACATCCCAGAAAAAGGCCTTCTCAGAACCTAACCATACTGGCAAGTTGATCTTGAACTTCTATCCTGCAGGACATGTAAGAACAGGTCTATGTTGTTCACAGCCAAGGAGCATATGATATTTTGTCATGGCAACCCAAACTGATTAAGACAATTGTAAAACTAGTGTTTTATCTGCTAGGACTTTTTTGATGACAAATTAATTTAAAACAGACAATTAATTGACTGGTATAATCAAATCACAAAAACAGGACTCATTTCTTCCTTCTACTTTGTCATCGTTTTCTCAAATTGACAATCCTCACAGGTCTGAACCTTGTCATATGCATTTTTAGAAACAAAACTTCATGTCAAAATGAAAATAGATTTGTTTTCTATGAACTCTAGTTAGAAGATACAAGTGGAAAATTTTAAGTGACCCGGTTTTAATGTGTGGATCAGCCAGAGACCAGAAGCCAGGGGACTGTGACTGGCCTCTTCCAACTGAATTGCATAGAGTATGAAATGAACAGTTCTTCAAAAAAAACTATATTTCTAATATTGGAAAGAATAAAAGTCCTCTATTCATTGCACTTTCTTATTTGCAAATTTCAGCTATCTGATAATTGACCTAATAATTGACTGTAATTTCTTTTTTCTAACATTGGTTTCATTTGTGCTCAAGTCTCCTATAGCCTGAGGATTTTCTTCTTTTTAAATAGCAAAGCATTCTAATTTTATATTTTTATCACCTTAATAGCACACGTAACTCTAGAGGCAGAAACTAACAGAAGTTTTAGTTTTGCTGTTACTTCATAGCTGTAACACAGAGAGATGGATGTCTCATGAGCACAAACTTTTTTTTATCTTTTCCTAGAAGAGTATTGATAGATATTTTTAAAAATCATCTCAATGGAGAAGTAACTAGTTTCTGAACATAACACAACTTTAGAAACTTGCTAATTTCTGAGATTTCAATTAAATAACTGAGTAAAAATCAAGATTCCTGATTGAATATATATGCCTTATTGATTAAACCTGCATCTATTTTTAATCAAATACTTTAAGAGAATCATACAGCACTTCAAATCCTGATTGGGCCATAATTTAATACTTCTTCATGCTGCATAAAATGTAATCTAAATTTTAAGTTATACAAATTATATGTCTGAGATTGCCAAGTGTTCAAAGCTAGGTAAACATTATCTCTCTGAAGAAAATTGGAGCAGAGAATACAAAAACTTAACTTTTTTAGTACTTCATAGTGTGCTTTTTTTGGGAAGAGAGCTATCTCGTAAGTTTTCTTGATTAAGTAATTATGAAGGTTTACCTTACATTGTCTGAATGTGCAGAGTTAGGGGGATCATGATCATGCATCTCAGTTGCATTGCACCTGAGTAGAACTGCATTTGCCTTCATGAAACAGAGAACTTGAATGACTTACCATTGTGTGTGTGTCTGTGTGTGTGTGTGTGTGTGTCCCAAGAAACTGGAAACACGGATGATTAACTTAGGGCTTGCTCCAAAATGATTTGAGTGATCTAGGCTTCTATTCTCATGTTTAGCATGTGACTTTCATAATCACAGTTCCTACTACTTCATCTTTAGGAAGAAAACTAGTTCACCTTTAGGAAGAAAACAATAACAAACTTAAAGAAGTAATACCAATCTGAACTAAGTTAAACTCTCCAAGAAATTCTTTTTTTTTTTTTTTTTTTGACAGGCAGAGTGGACAGTGAGAGAGAGAGACAGAGAGAAAGGTCTTCCTTTGCCATTGGTTCACCCTCCAATGGCCGCCGCAGCCAGCGCACCGCACCGATCCAAAAGCAGGAGCCAGGTGCTTCTCCTGGTCTCCCATGGGGTGCAGGGCCCAAGCACTTGGGCCATCCTCCACTGCACTTCTGGGCCACAGCAGAGAGCTGGCCTGGAAGAGGGGCAATCGGGGCAGAATCAGGCGCCCCAACTGGGACTAGAACCCGGTGTGCCGGCGCTGCAAGGCAGAGGATTAGCCTAGTGAGCTGCGGCGCCGGCCCCCAAGAAATTCTTACCAAGTGACTGCCTATATCTCATTGACCAGAATTATGTCACAAACCCTTGAGTACGTGGAAGGATGGCTTAGAAATATGATTTTAGCTTTTACATATATTATTAGAATTACTTTAACTTAAAAATTAGAGATATGGATGGTGGGTCATGCCATAAAACTAAATGGCTGCCATAGCCTGCAATGAGTTAGTTATTGTGTTAATGATCAGACAAAAGAGAGATTAAAACTTACTAAACAATAGGTTAGCATTATGTTTCAGGAAATTCACACAGCTGATATTTTTCATCTAGAGTCCAAAACTATCAGTAAAAATTTTGCTTTTGTTCAAAGTATGCAGACACACAGATGAATCTTCTAGTAGTAAGCCAAGGTGAAGGAGGTAGTTTCTCTAGGAGTTGAGTGAGCCGAATCCCTCTCCAATTGTGTGCTCTTGTGAGTCATAGAAAAGACCCTCTCTACTACTTGTATGAAAGGCTCGTTCTTTTAAGTTTGTCCTTCAAGTTGTCAAAATAACTTTCCTTCCTTCCTTCCTTCCTTCCTTCCTTCCTTCCTTCCTTCCTTCCTTCCTTCCTTCCTTCCTTCCTCCCTCCCTCCCTCCCTCCCTCCCTCCTTCCCTCCCTCTCTCTCTCTTTCTCTTTCTTTCTGAAAACTACCATTAAAGCTTAACATTCCTGGGGGACAAGCTAAGCTCCTACAATATTTTGCTCACCATAATATAATCGATTCATTTACTGAATAGTCATACATCCCCTCCATGCCAGAGAAGGCCTGGACCTCTGAGCTGCTGCATTCATTGTAATGGTAAATAGCCAAGGGCTTCAGAATGGCCTAGATAGTGGAAGAGCAGCCTTTTTCTTCCTAACATTTGGCCTGGACTACTCTTGAAGCAAAGGTATTTGTTACAAATACATGAGAATGAGAGTAGGGGTGCAGCATCACATTTCTGAGAAGCTGTTTATAAATAGGTCATGTCTCTTAAGTCTAATTTCTCTCTTCTAGTTGCAAACATCAAGAATACTGAGCTCAAAGTCAAGTCGCACATGATCAGCTGTCAAATTAAGCCAGGAAAATCAAGGAATATGCTTCTTATGTTATTTTTGTTGCAGATGTGTGATGAGTATAAATGACATATTTGCTACCCATCTTTGAAAGGCTCAAAGGTGAGGATAAAAAGACTATAACTTGAAAATAATTTTGGGTCCAGCACTGTGACATAACAGGTAAAGCTGCTGCCTGCAGTGCCCTTATCCCATATGGGCACCGGTTTGTGTCCAGGCTGCTCCACTTCCAATCCAGCTCTCTGTTATGGTTTGGGAAAGCAGTAGAAGATGGCCCAAATCCTTGGGCCCCTGCACCTGTATGGGAGACCTGGAGGAAACTCCTGGCTCCTGGCTTCGGATTGGCTCAGCTCCAGCCATTGTGGCCATTTGGGGAGTGAAAACTTTCTTTCTCTCTCTCTCTCTCTGCCTCTGCCTCTCTGTAACTCTGCCTTTCAAATAAATTAATTCATTTTTTTAAAAAAGAAAAGAATTTTTACAGTTACTAAAAATGAATGATACTGAAGCATAGTAATATGGTTACCCAATATTATTGTCATTATTGTAAGAAGAAGGCCAATGTAAAGATCCAATGGGCATACTTATTTAGAAGAGCTAGATACTCAGTATCTTGTTCAGCACCAATTCATGTTTTTAATGTATGATTTTTTAGATTTATTTTATTTATTTGAAAGACAGAGTTACAGAGTGTGGTAGAGGCAGAGAGAGAGAGAGAGGTCTTCCATCCGCTGGTTTACTCCCCAGATGGCTGCAACGGCCAGAGCTGCAGCGATCCGAAGCCAGGAGCTTCTTCTGGGTCTCCCACATGGATGCAGGGGCCCAAGGACTTGGGCCATTTTGTACTATTTTCAGCAGAGAGCTGGATCAGAAGAGGAGCAGCCAGGACTAGAACCAGCACCCATATAGGGTGCCAGTGCTTCAGGCCAGGGCTTTAACCCACTGCTTCACAGTGCCAGCCCCATGTATGCTGTTTTTAAAGATCTATTTATTTGAAAGTCAGAATTACACAGAGAAAGAAAGAGAGGCTGAGAGAGAGAGAGAGAGAGGTGTCTTCCATCTCCTGGATCATTCCCCAATTGACCACAATGGCCGGAGCTGCACTGATCTGCAGCTAGGAGCCAGGAACTTCTTCTGGGTCTCCCATGAGGGTGCAGGGGCCCAAGTACTTGGGCTATCTTCTACTGCTTTCCCAAGCCATAGCAAGGAGTTGGTTCAGAAGTGAAACAGTCAGAATTCTAACTGGCGCATATATGGGATACTGGCACTGCAGGAGGCAGCTTTACCTGCTATGTCACAGTGCTGGTCCCAATGTATGCATTTTTTTTTAGGTATGAAAATATTACGTTTCTTTTTTTTGATAGGCAGAGTTAGACAGTGAGAGAGAGAAACAGAGTGAAAGGTCTTCCTTTTTCCATTGGTTCACTCCCCAAGTCGCCACTACAGCTGGTGCGTTGCGGCCAGCATGCTGCGCCGATCCGAAGTCAGGAGCCAGGTGCTTCTCCTGGTCTCCCATGTGGGTGCAGGGCCCAAGCACTTGGGCCATCCTCCACTGCCTTCCCGGGCCACAGCAGAGAATCCGGTGCCCCAACTGGGACTAGAACCCGGGGTGCCGGCGCTGCAGGTGGAGGATTAGCCTAGTGAGCTCCGGTGCCGGCCAATGTTATGTTTCAAGTAATTATTTAAACTGTCTGGGAAAGTAACACATACATGATATAAAGGTGTTTATTACAACATTATTTATCAGCACAAATTTGGGGGTAAAATGTACCAATACAGTGGAATCTACATAGTCTTTAAAAATTATGCAGTAATTCCATATTTATTGCTTTTGTGAATGTTTTTACAAAAGTATATGCATGCATATGTAGCATATATAAAACTATAAATGGCATGAATTAAACTGTAAATAGTATTGTTTCCTATTGAGCATTATGGATAATTTTCATTTGCTTCTTAAACTACCAAATGTTTTGTAATCTTCTAAAAATGAGTCTTCTAACAAGGAAATAAAATCATCAAGAGGGTATATAAAAATGGTTAGGTCTTAAAGTTTCTTTGAATAAATGAATTTGAGGGAGAAAAATAATCTAATATCATGTATAAAAGATATCTGCAAATGAAAGAGAAGGGAAATTAAATTTCATTTTAAGTGATGATTTTGTGTTCAATAACATTCTTTCAATATTATTTTGCATTAAATATTAATATTATAGCACAAACACATCCAGAGAAGATGGGTTCTACTACTTTATTTCAACAGAACATATTTAAATTTAAATTATATAAAAGGAATTAAAATAAAGGAGATGTCTGGAACTGGTGTTAGTAGCAAGTTAAGTGAACAAACCTGCCTTACACAGTGAGAATGAGAAACACTGCCAGGCTCTCTCTTTTTGGCTGACATAAACCCTTTACTTAAGAAGCCTCTTTTTAAATTGTTCATCCAACAGTGAGGTAGGCACATTTTTTTTTCCTACCAGGGACTCCCTACACCCCACTTTGGGGAGTGTGTAGTCCTAGTTCTGGCCTACCCGACAAGGGTAGAGGTTGTGATTCAGTTTTAAAATTCCTTCTCTCGGAACCCACATGTTCATTCTTAGGCGATGCTGGATGACATTAAGGGATAAATCCACCTGTGCTGCTTCAGCAGCCAGGGGAGTTTCTGCCTACGCTGTTATGTGCCCTGGACTCCGGGAAAATGCTCAGGACAGCCATGCTCACAGCTGGGCTCTGAAGACTCCTCCAGGAAGAGGAGTGAGACTGCTGCTGCCAGCTGCCAGTGGACACAAGGCAGATAATGCAGGGCAGCCTGCCAAAGACACTACGTTTCTTAGACGGTTTCTGAATTATTTTTAAAGTGATGCAGTTTTTTGTTCTGCTTCACATTGTACCCACCCTTGTTTTGATGGAAAAATAAAATACTTTAAGTTACTTGCAGCTGAACCAAAACTAACAAAACAAATTGTTAAAATATCTTATCATGGAGCTGGAGCCGTGGTGTAGCGGGTAAAGCTGTCACCTTCAGTGATGGCATCCCAAATGGGTGCCAGTTCGAGTCTTGGCCACTCCACTTCCCATCCAGCTTTCTGCTATGGCCTGGGAAAGCAGTAGAAGACAGCCCAAGACCTCAAGCCCCTGCACCAATGTGGGAGACCTGGAAGAAGCTCGTGGCTTTGAATCGGCACAGTTCCAGCCATTGTGGTCAAATGGGGAGTGAACCAGTGGATGGAAGACCTCTCTCTCTGTCTCTCTGCCTCTCTTTCTCTCTGTGTAACTCTGACTTTCAAATAAATAAATAGATCTTTGAAAAAAAATATCTTATCGGGCACTGGGATACAGCTCTGTGGGTGAGTGACAAAAATCCTCTGCTGTGTGGTGTGAAAGTGCTGGAGTCCATAGGTGTGAATTTGGCTCCACCTCTTTCCAGTACTCAGGGGTGGTTACCAATTGGTCAGCAGCTGTCTCCTTATCTGTAAAATGAGAATAGCACCTGATTTTTGCATTTTAGGATAATCTAATGAAGTGATACTGTCATTTAGTGAGCTTTTGTTACTATAATGAAATACCCAAGGCTACCTTTATGAAGAAAACACAGCTTGGAGTGAGCATTTAGTGTAGCACATAAGAATTCTGTATTGGATATGGATTTCTGGCTCTGAGTCCTGACTCTGGCTTCTTGCTAAGCAGACCATAGGAAGCCTGAAGTGCTTGGGTTCCTGTCACTAACAAGGGGCACGTGGATTGAATTCCCATTTCCTTGGATTTTCCAGCTTCAGACCTAGACCAGGTCTGCCTGTTATAGGCATTAGGGGAGAGAACCAGAGAATGAAAGATTCCTCTCCATCACTTTCTCTCTCTTTCCCTCTTAAGCAAATAAATAAATAACATTTTGAAATGGTAGTTTATGTATCTCCCAGTTTTAAAGCTTCAGAGGGATGGCTCTGGCATTTGCTCAGTTCTGATGATGACATCACATGACAAGAGGCAGGAAGCATGTACGTCTATACCTGTGTCTGTCTCTCTCCCTTTCTCTCTCTCTTTCTGCTTGTAGAAGCACTAGAATTTTTTCATGGGAGCTCTACCTTAGGCACATAATTCCTTCTTAATACCACTAACATATGACTTAAGGGACTAAACTCCTGCGTGGGTAGTAGAAAGCAAATAGCATTCAAACTGTAACACACCTATTAAGTATTTTTCTCATATCCTGATAGTTAACCATATGCCAGAATAATAAAAATTCAAAAGGAATTGGATTGAGCTGACATTGTACATCATATTTAGTATCCTAGAGGTATGTGTTGTCACATTATTACAAAAGCCCCAACATATCAATATGTCACTCATCTGATGGTAAACTTGTTGCTTTATCACCTCTGACCCACTGAAGAGGGATTCTCAGACCATCAAAACAAGTAAAGCAATGCAGTTTTTAGGCTGATATTGGTGAAAAGGTTAACAAATGCCTTTCTTTGCAGAGAGGTTATATCATTTGATTTCCTGAGCATCCTGAAAAATTCTTTGAATCTCTGTTACCATTTAAAGAAAATTCTTGTGAAAAGAATTTTTTTTGTTTAAAAAGTTAAGAAATTATTTACTTTGCCATCAGCATGTTAATTTTATTCTTATGAATCTGAAGCAAGCTTTCATGAACAACTCATGTCATGCAATTCTCAAAAAAAAAAAAAAATGACTTCTGGGGAAGCACCATGGAGCAGGGGGTTAAGCCACAGCCTGCAATGCAGGAATCCTATGTCAGAGTGCTGGTTCTAGTCCTGGCTACCAGGCTTCCGATGCAGCTCCATGTTAATGCACCTGGGAAAGCAGTAGATGCTGGCCCAAGGAGTTGGATCCCTGCCACCCATATAGGAGATACTGATGGAGTTCTGGGCTTCTGGCTTTGGTCAGGCCCAGACCTGGTCATTTTTTTTAAGATATATTTATTTATTTGAAAGAGTTACACAGAAAGAGAAGACAGAGAGAGAGAGAGAGAGAGGGAAGAGTGAAAGAGAGAGAGAGAGAGAGAGAGAGAGAGAGAGAGAGTCTTCCATCAGTTTTTGCACTCCCCCGCTGGCCGCAACTGCCAAAGTTGCACTGATCTGAAGCCAGCAGCTTCTTTCGGTCTCCCATTTGGGTGCAGGGGCCCAAGGACTTGGGCCATCTTCCATTGCTTTCCCGGGCCATAGTAGAGAACTGGATTGGAAGGGAAGCAGCAAGGACTTGAACCGGCACCTATATGGGATGCTGGCACTGCAGGCTGCAGCTCTACCTGCTATGCCACAGTGACGGCCCCCAGACCTGTTCTTGTAGCCATTTTGGGAGTAAACCAGCAGACAGAAGATCTTTGTCTTTCTTTGCCTCTCCCTGTTTCTCTCTGTTACTCTGCCTTTAAAGCAAAAATGAATAAATAAATAAATAAATAAATTTTTTAGAAGCATGACTTTTTTCTCTTTTTTAATCTCTCTGAACATTTTAAACATACATATTAAGGCTAGGTTCCTTATTTCTTGGTTCTCAAATTCTCCTGTTTGTTATCTCTTAAAACTATTTTCTATAAAACATAATCCCTGGAATCTGTTGTAACTTGGTGAGCTCTTCATAATTTTTGTGATGAGAATCTCACATACTCTGTTCAGTGGATACATTTCCACAATAAAAGCCCCCTTTGGCACTGCCAAGCAGTATCCCAATGGATTCAATGATTATCGACATTTTATTGACATTCTTATTTTATTGGCTTGAGATTCCCCACACTGTGTGAGGGGACTTCACAAAATCCATTTAAAATGAAACTAAATGAGAAGTTTAGTTTGGTGAAAGACAATTTGAAATCCATTCAGAAGTTTTCATAAACTTATTTTCCATGAAGTTTTTGAAGATTCCTTGAACTGTGAAATTTGAGCTCATATCCACATAAAGTTCAAGCCTGAAGGCATAACCGATTATGAGCTACACTTTTTCAGGGAGAGTTCTAAGTGTTGCACAATTTTCTTGTAGTTTCTCTAGTTTCTCACTTGGGAACTACATAACTCCTATGCAGATTTCCAAGATTTGAAAGGGGAAATACTGTTTTAGTTTTCTTAGGAAGATAAGAGCTTGCTCCCTCATTTGGAGTATGAGTTCCTCCAGGGCAGAGATCTTGTCTTGGTCATCCCTTTTGGTTTACTCATGAGACAGTGTAGGTGCATTACATAATTAACTGGAAAACAAATAAATGTTAATCCCATGAATTAGTGGCTTTTTCTTTTTTATTAATTTTAATATAGTTTGTGGATATATTTCTAAGAATATAACGGTATTCCTGTCCTCTTTCTCTCCCACCCCCTCCTTCCCATCCTCCCTCTTTCTCCATTTCTTTTTTCTTTTTTTTAGTTTTGAGATAGCATATTTTAAATTTACATTTCAGTAAAAGGCTTGGTGTTTCACCAAATAAGAAGTGTAACAAGCAAAAATCAAAAAGACCCCAATTTAGTGGAGATATGGGCAACAGCTATAAACAGTAATTAAAATGGAAAAATGGGACCCATGAATTTAAATATTCCATAGACTTCTACTTTTATGTCTCAAGGATATATTTACTCCGAAGTTTCAAAACCAGCCTTGTTAGGTAGTGCAAGTGTGCCATTAGGGCATCCTAATAGAGAAGACAATTTTTATTGAAAAGAAAAAAGAAAAAAAAAAACCCTCCTGTTTCTTTGTGAATAAATATTGAAGATATTACTTTTATGGAAAGAGCAGAACAACATTGTACTTATAGAAATCAACCATTCAGCTTACAGCAAGGATAACTTAATGCTCTCTCATATTCAGGTAGCCACAGGAAATAAGACAAGGCTCTAGTAGATTGATTCTGGCGGTTGCTCCCATTCATGCTATTTCTGTGAGCTCATTAATGTCTAAGAATACTGTGTTCTAGAACTCCTTTATCCCTTTGCAAACAACATCTTAAATGCTAATGCTTCTGTGAGGCTTCTTTTTCTGTGTCAGGTCATTCTTTCAGTGTTGTACCTATGGTGTCATTGCCTATTCCAGTTTGTACATGTATTTTCTCCTTCGGGGCATTTCAGGATTTATTACTTTAAAAATTGTCAGAGTAGAAGCCTTAACTGCAATGACTCCACTTACATAATTGCTTTCATAGTAGGCCGGCGCCGCGGCTCACTAGGCTAATCCTCTGCCTTGCGGTGCTGGCACACCAGGTTCTAGTCCTGGTCGGGGCACCGGATTCTATCCCGGTTGCCCCTCTTCCAGGCCAGCTCTCCGCTGTGGCCAGGGAGTGCAGTGGAGGATGGCCCAGGTCCTTGGGTCCTACACTCCATGGGAGACCAGGAGAAGCACCTGGCTCCTGCCATCGGATCAGCGCAATACATAAGGCCTGCCCCCCAATAAGCCCTGGAAGCTTTGTATGCAAGAAGGGCTTCCTTTAAATTATCAGACCCACTCCTGTCAAAAAGAAGACTTAGCTACCCTCATGCTTCTTGGAGCCCCTGAACTAGTCCAGGTAGCCATTGTTTGCTCATGGATTTCTGGAACAAAAAAAAATTATCTTCTTTAGCCTTTAGATAAATGCAGCTACCAGGATACACACAATTGTTGTCCACATGTTGGGACTTACTGGACCCAGTTAACCATTACACCTTAAAGCTGGAGATAGTATCCTAAGAATGTCACTCAGACACCAAAGGCTCCTTGGTAACATTAAAAAAATCAAACCTAGGACCAGCTGGCTTTTTCCTTTGCAGAAAGAAGTAGTTTCCTTTTGCCTTCAGTCTCTAGACTAAGACCACGATGCTAAAGGAAACCACTTCGCTCCAAGAACCATGAGGTTGGGTTGCCTGGGAACAAGACAGGCAGATTTGCAGATTGCATAGTTACTATCACGAGTGATGGAAATGTTGGCAGATAGCTGCTTTCCACCCCTTCATGGGGACATCCTGATGAAACATAGAACCAAGGTCAGCTTAATTAGCTTAGCTAAAGCTTGCTGTTTTAGCATCAGAAGATCACTGGCTACTCATGGGACTTATCCACTCCTTTAATTGACTATGATTTGGTTACCTACAGAAAGAGCATTATAAAATGTATTGCTTTATAACATTCTAATGCACAATAAAAATTATTCATATTTCAAAAAATCAATTAGTAGAAAATAATGTTAAAGTTTCTGGAATGGGCATTTGACACAGCTCTTAAGATGTCAATTGAGGCCGGCGCCACGGCTCAATAGGCTAATCCTTCGCCTGTGGCCCCGGCACACTGGGTTCTAGTCCCGGTCGGGGCACCAGATTCTGTCCCGGTTGCCCCTCTTCCAGTCCAGCTCTCTGCTGTGGCCAGGGAGTGCAGTGGAGGATGGCCCAAGTGCTTGGGCCCTGCACCCCATGGGAGACCAGGAGAAGCACCTGGCTCCTGGCTACGGATCAGCATGGTGCGCCAGGCACAACGCGCCGGCTGCAGCGGCAATTGGAGGGTGAACCAACGGCAAAAGGAAGACCTTTCTCTCTGTCTCTCTCTCTCACTGTCCACTCTGCCTATAAAAAAAATAAATACATAAAAATAATTGCTTTCATATTAGGCACAGTTTTGACTCAAAATATTCAGGGCATATGTCTTCTTTCTATTGGATCATGTGAAAGTACACAATAACATAAAATACGTTAAGTCATGAGCAATGATGATACAATGGTTACTTGAATATCCACCTTCAAAGTTTGCAAGGGAAAAGAAGTCATCTTCAACTGTGAAATCTGTTTTGTGTTACTTTCTGGTTCCATATTATTCCATTTATCAGATAGAATCAACAGCCTGGACATTTCTGTTTATTTCTTTTTCTCCTTTATGTTTTAATTACCATTTATGCACTTCCACAATGTATAGTGTGCATGTTGTGCCATACAAAGGCAAATGCATATCTATACTATATTGTTTCGTTTTCACATATGTGACTGTGACTTGGTATCTTTCGTCTCCGTGATGCTTTTCCTTGGTGTTGTGTTTTGTGGTTATAAGGAACTCATCTTCATAGGGTAGGGCATTCACTTGTCCCATTTCTTATACTTTATTAGAAATTTAGTTCATTTCTTATTTTTTTTCCTGTTACAATTAACACTTCAATTAACATTTTTTTTACATTGCTGATACTGATATGAAAGGATTCTTTTCTGTACTACAGCTTTGCAAGATGGATGCCACATTTTATTATAGATTGTGCCACAACAATTCTCTTGGAAGCATCACAAAATGGAGTCTGGTATGGCAATTCTGTTCTCCAATTGTGAGCACAGTAAGTGCACCTAAGGCTCCATGCCTCACCACACCATACTCTGTCACCTGACATATATGTGAACAAATGGCTATCAAGTTTGCCATTTCCCATTGCAAATAAGAAACATTAGTAGCTGCCAGGAGTTTGGGTTCCCAATGGCTGAAGAGAATATCTTATAACTTAGCTGAGACTGATCAACACTGGAAAGTTGAGGAGACTCTGAGAGATGTTCCTATATGACTCTGAACATATCAAATAATTCTGTTCATTTGTGGATAATGTACACTTTTATTAACAAAAAGTTAGCTATGATTGGCTTTTTTAAAATTTTTTTATTTTATTTTATTTTTTTTTTTTTTGACAGGCAGAGTGGACAGTGAGAGAGAGAGAGACAGAGAGAAAGGTCTTCCTTTTGCCGTTGGTTCACCCTCCAATGGCCACCGCGGCCGGCGCGCTGCGGCCAGCGCACCACGCTAATCTGAAGGCAGGAGCCAGGTGCTTCTCCTGGTCTCCCATGGGGTGCAGGGCCCAAGCACCTGGGCCATCCTCCACTGCACTCCCGGGCCACAGCGGAGAACTGGCCTGGAAGAGGGGCAACCGGGACAGAATCCAGCGCCCTGACTGGGACTAGAACCCCGTATGCCAGCGCCACAAGGCGGAGGATTAGCTTATTGAGCCACGGTGCCGGCCCTATGATTGGCTTTTATATACATTAGATCTTCAATATTACGTTGAAATAGTTGATATGAAACTGACCAAATGGGGCCGGCGCTGTGGTGCAGCAGGTTAACGCCCTGTCCTGAAGCACCAGCATCCCATATGGGCGCCGGTTCTAGTCCCAGCTGCTTCTTTTCCGATCCAGCTCTCTGCTATGGCCTGGGAAAGCAGTAGAAGATGGCGTGAGTCCTTGGGCCCCTGCACCCAGGTGGGAGACCTGGAAGAAGCTTCTGTCTCCTGCCTTCAGATCGGTGCAGCTCCGGTCGTTGAGGCCAATTGGGGAGTGAATTATTGGATGGAAGACTTCTCTCTCTATGCTTCTCCTCTCTCTGCATGTAATTCTGACTTTCAAATAAATAAATAAATGTTTTTTTTAAAAAAGAAACTGACCAATTGAGTTCAAAATATGCTTACATTTTTCAATAATTTTACCATTGGAATAAAAGGTAGATCTGCTGTATACTTAAATATAGTTTCAACTGTTTTACATATTTATTGGCTAATGTTTATTGGTTTTGGGAAATTAATTTTAAACATATACTACCTGTTTCAGCAAAAATAATTTTTTCCTGATGCTAATTTTTCTTAGTGTGAAGTACTCATTAAGCAAGAGTTTTGATAAGAAGTTAGTTACACATAAGAATTGCAAGTAGAAGTTTAATAATTTAAATTCATGGAAACAAAAATTTAACATTTCCATAAATACTTTGAAGTATATTCTTTGGAAGTTTTAGATTAATTTAATATTTGATAATGAAACAAAATTATATATCACAAAGAAAACCTAATGCTCTTTAAAAAAATCTAAGCTTCATTGTAGGTACTCTCACAGTGCCTAAAATTTACACGTCTACCCCACTTGCATACTACATGTATCATAATTTGTAATATTCTGGGAAGCATTGATTTAGAGTACATTTTTAGGAATAGAAATTATGTAATAAATGGCATGAGCATAATCTTTACATGACAGTGCCTAATTGTTTTTCAATTTACATTCTAACTAGCAAGCTACAAGAGTACTTGTTCCCAGTCCCTGCCAGCACTTGATACTGTTATGGTTTTTAATTTTAGCAATCTGGGAAGTATGCTTTTTTTAAAGATTTTTATTTATTTATTTAACAGGTAGAGTTACAGACAGTAAGAGGCAGAGAGAGAGAGGTATTCCATCCTCTGATTTACTCCCCAATTGGCTGCAATGGCTGGAGCTGCGGCTGCAAGGGCCATCTTCTACTGCTTTCCCAGGCCATAGCAGAGAGCTAGATCAAAGAGCAGTAGCCAGGACTAGAACAGGCGCCCATTTGGGAATCTGGTGCCACAAGCAGTGGATTAACCTACTGTGCCACAGCACTGGCTGGGGAAGTGTGCTTTTAACATCTTCATATATATTTATTGATCCTTGAGCTGCTTCTTTGTTAAATGCTCATCTAAATATTTTGCTATCTTTATTGCCTTTTTCTTATTTATTTATTTCCTTCTTTATCCTGGATAATCAACCTCTGTAAGTTATTTGTATACTAACTATCTTATCTCAGAAGATACATTGATTTCTCATTCTCTTTCTGTTTTCTTGATGAACAAAAGGTATGTATTTTATCAGCCATTTCCCTATGGTTTATATCTAGACTCATATACCTAGCTTTTCAGTACCAAAATTATTATTCTCCTATATGCCTGCTGAAAAGTTATAGTTTTACCTTTTACATAAGAAATTAATAAGTCATTAATTTGTTTTGGAATAAGGGGAGATCTTTTTTTTATTTCAGGTAAATATTTCATCACAAGTCAAGTTTCTACATGTATTTTGTGCACCATTATGAGATTTTTCAATCTGATTTTATTTATATTTTCTAATCTTTGCACGTATACTCTATAGTGCTAACTATTTTCATATTAGAAGCATTCTGAGAATTTTAGAAGTTTTACTGCAATTGCATTGAATCAAAGGGAAATTGAAAGCATTCAGCATTGAGGGCCCATGGGAGACCAGGAGAAGCACCTGGCTCCTGCTTTCGGATCAGCGCGGTGCGCCGGCCGTGGTGGCCATTGGAGGGTGAACCAATGGCAAAGGAAGACCTTTCTCTCTGTCTCTCTCACTGTCCACTCTCCCTGTCAAAAAAAAAAAAAAGTATGAACATATATTTTCTATTATTTAGACCTTTTAATGTATTTTGGTTGAATGCTGTATTTTTGTTCCATGAAAGTCTTGGAAGTATTTTAGATTTATTCCTAGATATTTCATATTTTTATGGTAATGCAAACAATATATTTTATAAGAAATTCAACTAAAATTTCATTTATTTTTTTCTACAGTGATAATGTATCAAGCAAGCTTATTCTCACTTTTAGGTGTTGAAAAATTTTACAGTATATTCTTTAAGATATCTCATGTAGAAAATCAAGTCATCTAAAACAATGTAAGTTGTGACTCTTCCTTTCCAAATCATCTATTTTATTTCAATTACTAGTCTTACAATTATGGCAAGACATTGCAATTTGACTCTTATTTTTCTGCTAAATCCTTTCATGATGTCTTATTGTGTGGGTATGTGTATATGTGTGTCTATGTAAGAGTGAGAGAGAGAGAAAGAGGAAGAGGGAGAGAGAAGAAAGGAGAGAAGAGGAGAGGAGAGAAGAGAGAGAGAGAGAAATAGAGAGAGAAATAGGATTTATTATGATGAACTTGTATTTTTGGAGTCTTATTAAGTAACACACTTTGAGACCTGTGTGAATGGCATTACTTTGGCAAGGGAAGATAGTATTTGTATTTGTTTCTACTGTGGTTGTTTTAAAATTTTAATTTGAGATCTTTTACATATACTAAGTTAGAGTATATTGTGTTGGACTGCAAACTTGCCTGAGGACCATGTTATAAATATTTGAAATTTTAGTGTTTCTTATAATTCTGTGTCAGAGTTTGAGACATTTTTTCTGACTGTCTTCCATGAATTGACATGCTAAATTCTAGTTCATTCTATCTTGGAGTGATGTGATAATTAATTTTATATCCACTTGGATAGGGCATGTGACTATATAATATTGTCAAACATTATTCTAGATTCTCCCGTGAAGGTTGTTTTAAATAAAATTAACACTGAAATCAATGGGCTTTCAGCAAACAAAATTACCCTCCAGAATATATGCGAACCTCCTCCATTCAGTTGAAGGTCTTAATAGGAAAAGACTGACTTCCCTCAAAAGAAGAAATTTTGCCAACAAATGGCCAGACTGCCTTATATTCCAACTGCAGCTATTTCCTGGATCTAACAACAAATTTATCTCTCTCTCTCTCTCTATCTCTCTCTCTCTCTCTCCCCCTCCCTTTCCTTCTCTCTCTCCCCCTCTTTCTGTTATGAGCGCCTACTGTCCCGCAGCTCGACAGTAGCAAGCGCGATGTATGACTTGTCAGTCACGGGGAAGAAAGGAACACCAGGACACAATACTGTCTTTCCAATGAGAGATTTTATTGCTTACACACCAGGGGCTTTTTATCACACTACTCATCAGCATGCTCATTCAGGTCAATACATTTATCAGTACCAATATACTTATCAATCTATGCTATTTAATACACTTATCAATAAACTTAACATTACTACTTAATCATGACTTAACTACTTAACTTAGCTACTTAGCTTAACGTAACTACTTAGCTTAACTACTTAGCTTAATCACCTAACTTAACATAATTACTTAACACACTTATCAATATCACTATCAATAATGTCAATCATATCATTTGCCATAACTTATAGTTAACTTAACACACTTACTGAGTCACTTAGCTTAACATAACTACTTATCTCTACTTAACTTACTTACTATAATACTTAACTATCAGAGTAACATTATCTCTTTAATGACTAGAGGACTCAATATCAATAATACTACTTGAACTTATTCATTAATACATAGATCACAGTATACAGTGTTAAAGTAATTTTAAGGGCTATCTAATTATAATAGTATATGTACATCAAGGTCTCCAGCATTATTTACAGATCCCTTGTATAGGGTCAAAACATGGGTCAAAACATAGTTATATTATATTACACATGACTAACACTACTTGTAAAAGCTGCGTTTTCAAGGCTCGTATCACAGTCACGAAAAAGAGCGTCAGTGTGCAAGGTCCAGAGCTCCATGTCTCAGCGGAGACGGATCTCGGATCAGTCACTTACAGGCAGGAAGTTGTGGGAAGGCTGTCACTCTGGGCAGTAGACTCAAATTTCCCAGGCGGATGGCCAGGAGAGGTCCCCTGCTGAGAGGCCTGGTCCGGCTTTGTGGTCAGGTCTGGCAGCAGGCTGATAAGGACTCCAGGCCAGGCGGTGAGACGGCATCTTGGCTGGTCGGACACGGCGGCAGGACAGCAACACAGCAGCTCCACTGGCCTCTTGATCCCATAGTCGCCTTGCGCCATGTAGCAAAATCTAGCAGGCTGGCTTTTCGACTCCAAATGCGAGGGGATCCAGAGATTCACTTGCACTGGGCCACTCACACACACACACACACACACACACTCATACAGACCGTGGGGTATTACAGCTCAGGGACAGCTCTGCAGGTTGGCTTGTACTGCTACCTGTTCCGTGCAGAGTAGCAGGCTGCCACTTCAGCTCTGGATGTGTGGAGATCCAGAGGTTCACACACTCTGGGCCCCTTACTTGGCTGCAAGGCCGAAAGTGTTACAGTAACTTTTATTAGACAGGAACGAGACCAGAACGAGGCAGCTCATGTGGCTAAAGCCGCTCAGGAACAGCGGCTAGGGTTGCTCAGGAACAGGTGCAGCTCCGAGCGCTGTGGCTGGAACAGGTCAGGAATGGGTCAGGATCTCTTCAGTGACAGCTCAGTGACAGCTCTCAGTGACAGTGAATAGTGAGAGAGAGAGAGAGAGAGAGAGAGAGAGAGAAAGGTCTTCCTTTTGTCGTTGGATCACCCTCCAATGGCTGCCATGGCTGGGGTGCTGCGACCGGCGCACCTTGCTGATCCGAAGGCAGGAGCCAGGTGCTTCTCCTGGTCTCCCATGGGGTGCAGAGCCCAAGTACTTGGGCCATTCTCCACTGAGAGCTGGCCTGGAAGGGGGGCAACCGGGACAGAATCTGGCGCCCCGACCGGGACTAGAACCCGGTGTGCCAGCGCTGCTAGGTGGAGGATTAGCCTATTGAGCCACGGCGCTGGCCATGCTCTGCGCTTCTTTCTTCTGCTCCCAGTGGTTTACACGCACCAGGCCATGATCCTCGAATGGTGAGAGAACAGTGCCAGGGCTCCCCTTTTATTCTCATTTTTTGGCAATCCTCCAATTTGCCATCATACAACTTGTGCAATTTTATTGGTTTTTACTTATGTTTGAGCGGTCCAGTCAATACTGCTCCCGCCTTACTTATGTTTGAATGATCAAGTCAGCATGGGTAGGAGGGTATTGCCTGTAGTGCACTGTTATTGGACTGACCAGAGATGTCTGCTTGGTATGATTAGGAGCATCTCCCTAACAGCCGTTAGGCATTGCCTCAGCTCCTGACTTATAACTCCACTTTACTTTTGTGGCTAGTGGTAACTTCTTAACTCAATGTTTTACTGTGTTTCCACAGTTCATCTCCTTTTCAGGTAAGCGGTGATCCATGACTCTTTTTGCGATTCCTGTGGGATTCCCCACACTTTCTCATTCCATACCTGTTAGTGTTCTCATTGGTGAACTTTGACTAACACAAGGAATTCAGAATCTTAGGATCTTGAGCATCGTTTGCCTCCCCTCCTCTTAAGTTCCTGGATTCAAAAATATCTCCAAGCAAATACCATGTCAAAGCTCAGCTTATCGCCTAAGGTATAGGTTTCCATTTAGTTTTTTTTTTTTTTTTTTTTTTTTTTTTTTTTTTTTTTTTTTTTGACAGGCAGAGTGGGCAGTGAGAGAGAGAGAGACAGAGAAAGGTCTTCCTTTTGCCGTTGGTTCACCCTCCAATGGCCGCCACGGCCAGCACGCTGTGGCGGCTGGCGCACCGTGCTGATCCGATGGCAGGAGCCAGGTACTTATCCTGGTCTCTCATGGGGTGCAGGGCCCAAGCACCTGGGCCATCCTCCACTGCACTCCCTGGCCACAGCAGAGAGCTGGCCTGGAAGAGGGGCAACTGGGACAGAATCCGGCTCTCCGACCGGGACTAGAACCCAGTGTGCTGGCACCGCAAGGCGGAGGATTAGCCTAGTGAGCCGCGGCGCCGGCCGGAATTTATTTCTTGATTTCTCTTTCTGTGAGTTCATCAGCATACAAAAAAGCTACTGTTTTTGTATGTTTATTTTGTAACCTGAACTTTAGTGCATTGATTTTTCAATTCTAACAGCTTTTTGATGGATTGTTCCAAATACAATATCATGTCATCTGTGAACATGGAGAGTTTGATTTTCTCTTTTCCAATCTTGATGCTCTTTATTTCTTTCTCTTCTCTAATTGCTCTTGCTAAAACTTCCAGGACAATGCTGCATCAGTGTGGTGAAAGTGGACATCCTTGTCTTGTTCTAGATCTGGAGGGAAATGCTTTCAACTTTTCCTTATTCAGTATGATATTGGTTGTTGGTTTGTGACAGATAGGCTTTATTATTTTGAGGAATGTTCCATCTATACCTAATTTGCCAATTTTTTTTTATCATGAAGTAGGGTTGAATCTTTTAAAATATTTTCTCTGCATCCATAGAGTTGACCATATGGCTTTTGTTCTTTAGTCTACTTTCATTCTACTTCATTCTTCATTGTACTGATGTGATTTATGAGGTTTATTTGTGAATGTCAAACCACCCTTGCATTTCTGGGGTAAAACCTATAGATAGTAATGCATGATGTTTTTGATGCAGTTTTTAATTCAATTTGTTATTATTTTGTAGAAGATCATTGCATCTGTGTTCATTAAGGCAGTAGGTCTATTGTTTTCTTTTCATGTCCTGTCTTTGCTTGGTTTGGTATCAAAGTAATGCTGGCTGCACAAAATGAGTTTGGCAGAGTTCCATCCTGTTCAATATTTTGGAATGGTTGAAGAGTTTTGGAGCTACTTTCTCTTTGAATATTTTGTAGAATATAGTAGTAATGCCATCAGGTACCATACTTTTCCTTGATGGAAGAGTGTTGATTACTGCTTCAATCTCACTGCTTGTTATGGATCTACTTAGGTCATCTATATCTTCTTGATTTAATCTTGGTAGGTTATATAAGTCCAGGAATTTATCCATTTCTTTGAAGTTTTTCTATTTATTATCCTATAACTCTTCGTAGTGATTTCTCATGTTCCTTTATATTTTGGTGGTGTCAGTTGTAATGTCTCCTTTTTATCTCTAATTTTATTTATTTCAGTTTTTTCTTTGTTAGTCTGGTTATGGGTTTATATAGTTTATCTTCTTAAAAAACCAATTTTTGATTTTGTTGATCTTTTGTACTTTTTTTTAGCTTCAATTTCATTTTTTTCTTTGATCCTTATTACTTCTCACCACTTAATGATTTGGACCTTGGTTTGCTCTTGTTTTTCTAAGTTTTCAAGATATGTCATTAGATCTTTAATCTGTGACACTTCACTTTTTTAATGTAGGCACTTAATTCTATAAAATTCTCTCTTCATACTGCTTTTCCTGCATCTCAAAATTTTTGATATGCTATGTTTTCATTTCCATTATTTCTTTTATTCTAGTTTTATTTTATTTTATTTTATTTATTTTTTAAACTTTTATTTAATGAATATAAATTTCCAAAGTACAGCTTATGGAGTACAATGGCTTCCCCCCCATACCGTCCCTCCCACCCGCAACCCTCCCCTTTCCCACTCTCTCTCCCCTTCCATTCACATCAAGATTCATTTTCGATTCTCTTTATATACAGAAGATCAGTTTAGCATACATTAAGTAAAGATTTCAACAGTTTGCTCCCACACAGAAACATAAAGTGAAAAATAATAGATGATTTTTTAAATGATGATGGAATCAGATCAGACCTATTGTCATGTTTAATCCCAGTGAGAGTCAAGTTGGGAATTGATAATTTCTTTCTTTCTTTTTTCTTTTTTCTTTTTTTTACAGAAGATCAGTTTAGTATACATTAAGTAAAGATTTCAACAGTTTGCACCCCATAGAAACACAAAGTGAAATATACTGTTTGAGTACTCGTTGTAGCATTAAATCTCAATGTACAGCACATTAAGGACAGAGATCCTACATGAGGAGTAAGTGCACAGTGACTCCTGTTGTTGGCTTAACAAATTGACACTCTTGTTTATGGCATCAGTAATCACCCTAGGCTCTTGTCATGAGCTGCCAAGGCTATGGAAGCCCCCTGAGTTCACTGACTCTGATCATATTTACAAATAACCTATTTGACAAAGGATTAAAATCACAAATATATCAGAAACTCAAAAACTCAACAACAATAAAAAATCCAATCCAGTTGAAGTATGGGCAAAGAACTTCAATAGACAGCTCACAAAAGAAGAAATACAAATAGCTAACAAATGTATGAAAACATGCTTAACATACAAGCCATCAGGGAAATGCAATCAAAACCACAATGAGATATCACCTTACTGCTGTCACAATGGATAAAATCCAAAACACAGAGAGTGACAAATGTTGCTGAGGATGTGCAGGAAGAGGAACACTTATACACTATTGGTGGGAATGTAAATTAGTACAACAACATGGAAAAGAGTGTGCAGGTTTCTCAAAAAAAAAAAAAAAAAACAAAACTAATAATATATTTGCCTTATGATCCAGCAATCCCACTACTGAACACATTGAACACAATGTACCAGATACCTGAACCACCATCTTATAGCAGCACTATTCACAATAGCCAAAATTTGAAATGAACCAAGGTATCCACCATCAGATGAATGGATTAAGAAAATGTGGCAAATATACAAAATGGAATATTACTGAGGTATGAAAAAGAATGAAATTTTAGCATTTGCAGCAAAATGGATGTAATTGAAAGATATGATGCTCAGTGAAAAAAGCTGAACCCAGAAAGAGAAACACTGCATGTTCTCCTTTTTATGTGGGAGCTAAAATTTAAAGAAAAAACCAAAAAGAAGAAAAAGAAGAGAGACAAAAGGAAGAAATGTCTGTGAGTACCATTATTGCTGCAAATATAGTTTTGTACCTTTGCTAAACCAGTGATTATTTTCATATCTTTGGCAAATCAATGGTTAAGAATGTGATAATAGGCCAGCGTGGTGGCTCATTTGGCTGATCCTCCACCTGTGGCACCAGCACCCTAGGTTCTAGCCCTGGTTGGGGTGCCAGATTCTGTCCTGCTTGCTCCTCTTCCAGACCAGCTCTCAGCTGTGGCCCAGAAAGGCAGTGGAAGATGGCCCAAGTGCTTGGGTCCCTGCACCCTCATGGGAGACCGGGAGAAAGTACCCGGGTCCTGGCTTCGGATCGGCACAGCCCTGGCCGTGGCAGCCATTAGGGGAGTGAACTAATGGAAGGAAGAGCTTTCTCTCTCTCTCTCTCTCTCTCACTGTCTATAATTCTCTCTCTCTCTCTCTCTGTCTCTTTTACTGTCTAACTCTGTCTGGCAAAAAAAATGTAATTATATATAGTTCTAATGATCTGTGATTACTTTAAAATTTACTATATATGGGTAAAATGGTAATTTTTCCATTCAATTATTATTTGCAGTCATTGTCTATATTCCCACTAAACTAGTGACTTTTTGGTTTTTATTGTTAAACTTCTTTTTCAGGGAAGTATTAAGCACATAGATAAACACACCCAGAAAGATAGAGAGATGGGTAGACATCTATATGTGTTACGTGGTTACTAAAAAACATGCAGAGATTTATCCAATTTCAGCCTATCACATTGAGTTCATTATTTATTCTTCAGAGCCACAAGTAATCAACGCCAAAATTCACAAATGGGATTACATTAAGTTGAAAAGCTTCTGTACTGCAAAAGAAAAACTCAGGAAAGTACAGAAGCAACTGACAGAACAGGAGAAATTATTTGCAAATTATTCAACTGATAAAGGTTTCATAGTGAGAATATATAAAGGGACCAAGAAACTCAACAGCAACAAAACAAACAACTGAATGCAGAAATCGTCAAAGGACTTAAACAGACATTTTTTGAAAGAGGAAATTCAAATGGCCAAAAGACACATGAAACAGACACACTCAGGATCACTAACTGTCAGAGAAATGCAAATCAAAACCACAATGAGGTTTCACCTCATCCCAGATAGAATGGCTTTCATACAGAAATCAACAAATGACAAATGTTGGTAAGAATGTGGAGAAAAGGTACCCTAGTCCACTGTTGGTGGGAATGTAAACTGGAAAAGCCACTGTGGAAGACTATGGAGATACCTCAGAAATCTGAATATAGACTTACCATAGGACCCAGCCATCCCATTCCTGGGAATTTACCCAAGGGGAATAAAATCAGCACATGAAAGAGTTATTTGCACTCTCATGTTTATTGCAGTTCTATTCACAGTAACTAAGACATGGAATCAACCCAAATGCCCATTAAATGAAGACTGGATAAAGAAATTATGGGGTATGTACTCTGGAATACTACACAGCAGTAAAAAATGAAATCCAGATGTTTGCAAAAAAAGGATGAAATTAGAAAACATCATACTCAAAGAAATAAGCCAGTCCCAAAGGAACAAATTCTATATGTTCTCCCTGAACTGTGATAACTAACAGAGTACCTAAAAGGCAATCTGTAGTAATGAAATTGACACTTTGAGAAGCAATGACTTGAACAGTCCTTATCTTTACTGTCAAGGAACAGGTTTTTTTTGTTCTTAATATAATTGGTTAAACTCTTTACTTAACATAGGGTTAATCATAAGTATATGAAGACAATTGTAAGTAAATCTCAATAAAAATTAAGAGTTGGTATAAGAGAGGAAGGAGGAAGAGGGATTGAGAGTGTGAGTGGCAGGGTGGGCATGGCGAAAAGAGTCACCATGTTCCTAAAGTTTTAATTATGTAGTGTATGAAGTTTGTAACTGTAAAGCTGTATAGCTCTGCATACATTCTTATGGACTTACTTCTAAGGGCACAGTTTAAAAACTTGCCATGGGATCCCAAATCCCATTAAGTGGGGTGGTAAAAATACCATCTTAAGTGCTAAAGTGATCATATGGATAGGATTAAAGGTTTGGTAATAATAGATAGAATTAAAAATGGAAGAGATCCTACATGAGGAGTAAGTGCACAGTGACTCCTGTTGTTGACTTAACAAATTGACACTCTTGTTTACGGCATCAGTAATCACCCTGGGCTCTTGTCATGAGTCGCCAAGGCTATGGAAGCCTTTTGAGTTCACCAACTCTGATCATATTTGCTGTACACTGTAATTTAATGCTATAACTAGTACTCAAACAGTATTTTTCAGTTTGAGTTTCTATGTGGGTGCAAACTGTTGAAATCTTTACTTAATATATGCTAAACTGATCTTCTGTATATAAAGAGAATTGAAAATGAATCTTGATGTGAATGGAAGGGGGGAGGGAGAGGGAAAGGGGAGGGTTGTGGGTGGGAGGGAAGTTATGGGGGGGGGAAGCCATTGTAATTCATAAGCTGTACTTTGGAAATTTATATTCATTAAATAAAAGTTAAAAAAAAAGAATTAAAAAGGGAAGAATGCTCCACCATGGGAAGTAGTCCACACAGCAGACTCATAAAATGACAATTGCTTTAAATAGCATTCTGACCTCAGAATCAGCCCTTAAGGCATTCTGGTCCAGTTGAAAAGCCCATGAGAACATTTCAAGCATGGAAAGCCAAGACACTGAGGCAAAAGTTGTTCTGTGTGAAAGATCTCAGTGGGTGAGACCCCAGTGGAAAGAAATGGTCATCAAAGAAGGAGGTAATTTTCTCTGAAGGGAAGAGAGAACTTCCACTTTGCTATGGCCTTGTCTAAATACTGATGGAGTTTGTGGATTCAAAAGGCTTCCATAGCCTAGGCAGCTCATGTCAAGAGCTTGGCATGTTCATTGGTGTCAAACATGAGAATGTTAATTGTTACATTAATAATAAGAGTCACTTTGCAGTAACTTCCCAAGTAGGACCTCTGTCCTCAAAGAGTTGTATTATAACTTTGTCTAAGTGCTCCCAAAAGATGTATAATTCTTGATTGCTTTGTTAAGGTTAATTAAGTTTCTAATAAAAATAGAGAAACAAAATTAACTTCAAGATGCAATGACTTTGAATAGTCCTTATCTCAACTATTGAGGAACAGTTTTTATTTGTTTTTCTTTTTTTTACCATGAAAATTGTTGAATTTTACTTATTATAGAGTTGTTCCTCTCTGTATAAATTAATTGAAAATGAGTTTTACTGGAGCATGAGACTGGGAATGGGAGACAGAGGAGGAGGAGTGGTGGGAGTGTGGGTGGGAGGGTGGGTGTGCTGGGAAGAATTACTATATTCCTAAAGTTGTACTTATGAATTGCATGAAGTCTGTACTCCTTAAATAAAAAGTTTCTTTGAGGGGAAAAAAAGGTAGTGTATCAAACTTCCTAAGTATGGGAACTAAAAAGAAGATAGGTACTTTTTAATCAACCCATCTTTAACTCTTCTTGGTAAATAAATTTTCACTTTTTTATGATAAAAAAAAAACACAAAAATACAAACTGAATAAAAGTGCACTGGAACAAGACTCACTCCTCATTCTTCTTCACCTAAGGATGGGACAAATTGTTTACAGTGAAATAACACTAGATTTGAAGTAGAAGCCAATGTCCAGTCATAAGAAATTTGGCATCATAATGTCCAACAAGTAATATCAATATATTGTAGGTTACTTGATCACTTTCTAACACTCCAAAAAATAAATAAATTATTCTTTTTTTTTTACAGGCAGAGTGGACAGTGAGAGAGAGAAAGAAAAAGAGAGAGAGAGAGAGAGAAAGATCTTCCTTTTCCATTGGTTCACCCTCCAATGGCCACTGTGGCCAGCACACTGCAGCCGGTGCACCACGCTGATCTGAAGGCAGGAGCCAAGTGCTTTTCCTGGTCTCCCAAGCTGGTGCAGGGCCCAAGAACTTGGGCCATCACCACTGCACTCCTGGGCCACAGCAGAGAGCTAGACTGGAAGAGGAGCAGCCGGGACAGAATCCAGTGCCCCGATTGGGACTAGAACCCAGTGTGCTGGCTCTGCAGGCAGATGATTAGCCTATTGAGCCATGGCGCTGGCCAATAAATTATTCTAAATATCAATAAATCTCCTACAGAAAAGTAGAACACTAGAAACACTGTGAAATGACTTTCCCATGCAGAAGCATTTGCTTCTAACTATCTCAGAGTTACACATATTATAAAAAACCTGAGGGAGCAGAGATCCACTGGGAAAATAAAGCTGATGTCCTTGGAAGAAATAAAAATTATAGCTAAAGGCACCACCACTGAAGTGCAAAAAGAGCTGACCACTTGTTCTTTCCACTACATCTACAGGCAAGGCATAGCAGAGCCTCCAGACTTCAAATTGTTATCATTGTCCATTAAGAACCACAAAGCAAAATGAAATGAACCAAAGAAACAAAAATCACTACTCCCGAGAAACCAGATATGATGAAATAAGGAAGATTTAAAATGACTGATCAATGCTACCAAGAGTTAGTATTTCAGTAAATGTTAATGTTAGTGTCGCTGGTTACTGGAGTCCTTACTGATCTCTGAGGGTGATAACATAAAAATGGAAGATCTTAGCAGTGTGCTGTCATCCCACCCCACCTCTGCCTAGGAATTCTAGTTCTCATAAAGCCAGTTCTCTCTTCCACCAATGACATTCTAAGCCAAGTAGAATCTTGCTGGGTTTTGTAGTTCTGTGATGCATCTTAAATATAGCAGTTGTAACCTGTGTCCTGGCTTAGACAGTAAAGCAGTCACCTGTGATGTTGGCACCCCATATGAGTACCAGTTCATGCCCTGGCTGCTCCACTTCTTATCCAGTTCTGGACTAATGGCCTGGGAAGGGCAGTGGAGGACGACTCAGGCGCTTGGGCCCCTGTTTCCCATGTAGAAGACCTAGATGAAGTTCCTGGCCATTAACTTCAGCCTGGCCCAGCTCTGGCCATTGCAATCTTTTGGGGAGTGAACCAGTGAATGGAAGTGTGCTCTCTCTCTCTTGCTCTCTCTCTCTCTCTCTCTCTCTCTCTGCCCCTCTTTCTGTAACTCTGACTCGCAAATAAATAAATAAATAAATAAACAAACTTTTTTTTTTTTAAATATAGCATTTAATGTGGAGCATAGTTTTCTAGTTTTAAGGAATCAATGGAAAAACTGATCTATTCCCTTAAGCATTTTCCTTGTAGTCACAAATGCACAACTTTTTGCTTTTACTAGCCTTGAACCCCAATCCTATTCTTTGCTTGCCAAATATACCCTACCCCAACCTTCTCATTGGTTTCATGTATTTTACCCTGAGTTCTCAACCAGATTCCTGCTTTCTTCAGAACCTAACATTTATGCTTAGTATTTCCAATATTTGAACCTTGGTATCAGACCAATTTGTATGCCATTCTGAGCTTCCTGGGTTTTCTCCAGTAGAAATGCACAACTCCAGGACTGGTGTTACAGAAAGAATTGGCCTGCCTTTGGATTATTCTATCCTCCCTTCTATCACCTTTAAAGGTACTAGTTAGAAATTGATCTCCATTAAGATTCCCATAGAGATGTTGTCCTGTTGGTAGATAGTGATGAAAAGGAAATGGATTGGAGACTGAAGCGTAGCCTCTAAATTCAGAGAAGTTTGGACAGCATTGAGATCAACACAAAGGAAACTATGAATTCAGGGTTGGACACAGTAGAAAGCAAATCTCAACAACACTTCCTAGTTGCAGCTCTTTGAGAAAATTATTTAATATCTTGGAATCTTAGTTTTATTATCTATAAAAGAAAAACTTTTATATTGTCAGAATATTATGAATGCTAGATAGAAACAGATTGTACACAATAGCCACTCAGACTATAGTTGAACAATTCAGAGTGAGACACAAAACACAATACAGACATTCTTAGATATCAGGAAAAATGACTTAAAGAGTAACAAAATACTGAAAAATAGTTTCAATCATATATATGTTCCAAATATGTCTGTCCTTTAGCACAGCGACACAAAACAGGATCTCTCTGGGGTATCTGAAAATAGTGCTGACTTCCTCTGAGTTGATGATAGATATCTTCAATACACAATATTTCACTCAGAATTGTTACTTATGTCAGTATTCAAAGTCTGTTTACTCCTATTTTATCAAAAATTTCATCAAGCTTAGCTTTCTAATTTCCCACATCATAGCATATTAGAAAGAGTAAATCAAGTAGGATAAAAGAGTCCTGGGAGGGAAAAAATAATAACTGACAATTTAATTATTTAACAGTTCATTCCTTGTAGGTTCAGTATAACAGACAATATATGATTTATATGCTGAAAAACTAATCTTTAGTCCTATTATTAATAAAATGTATGATATATGCACACAAATAATGTGGAATGATTATCTTTGCATCTTGAAATCCTCATTATTAAAGTTCACCCACAATAAAAGGTGACAGGCCAATTGATTTTTAATATTTATTTGAAAGGCAGAGTTACAGAGAGGCAGAGACAGAGAGAGAGAAGTATTCCATCTGCTGGTTCACTCTCCAAATGGTCGCAATGGCCAGAGTTGGGCCACTCCAAAGCCAAGAGACAGGAGCTTCTCCCAGGTCTCTTACACAGGTGCAGGAACCCAAGGACTTGGACCATGTTCTAATACTTTCCTAGGCCATAGCACAGAGCTGGATCAAAAGTGGAACAGCCAGGACACAAACCGGTGCCCATACGGGATGCCAGCACTGCAGGCAGCAGCTTTACCTGCTACTCCACAGTACTGGCTCCTCCAATTGATTTTTTTTTTAAATATTTATTTGAAAGAGAGAGAGATCTTCCATTGACTAGTTCATTTCCCAAAGGCCTACAACAGCTGGGGCTGGGCCAGGCAGAATCCAATCCAGTAGCCACAAGCTCATTTTGGGTTGCCCACATGGATGGAAGGAACTCAGGTATTGGGTCATCATCTGCTATCTTGCTGTTTTCCAGGTGTATTAGCACAAAGTTGGGGTTGAAGCCCAGGGTATCCAGGATTTGATCCAGGCACTCTGAAATGGAATGCAGGCATCCAAACAAGAGTTTAACCTGTGGCTCCACAACTCCTGTCCTTTTAATAAAGTTTTTTTTTTTTTTTAAGTAGAGTACTTATCGAAGCAATGTGATTTTTTTTTCTTTCTTTTGCCCAAAACATTTACCTGTCTGAAAATCTGTACCAAATGGAGCAGTGGTGTTAAATAAGGTCGCCTTTTCAATGGCACTCAGAATTTTCTCCATAATGAGAGAAAATTTGGCTTGATTTTTCTACAAATGTTTGCAAACAAAGTCAATTTTAGGTTCCTTTTATAAAGAAAGCAATTTAAAATTTCCTTTTAGTTGGATTAAGTCAATTACTACAAAACAAGATAATGATTTTTAAAATTCTAGAATGTGGTAACATTCTAGAGACTACTCAAGACATAGAAGAAATTAACTTGCCCCTTTGCTTAGCATAGCTCTAAAGGATTAAGAAGTGGCAATATCCTGTGCTCAAGTCAGGTCTTATTTTCAATCTTCCCGTGTCATATAAGACCTTTCTGCTTCACAACGAAGGTACATTCTTCACATCACGAAATGCGGTCACCTTGAGGTTTGGACATTTTGTCTCAGGACTTGACTTGGTCGCTCTTCACACTTCTAGAACTTTAGTGAACTCAGAACTGCCTATCCCGATACCTGATAGTTATTCCTAGTTGGCTTTCCACTCAAGCCTGTTTCATTTATAATAACTATGCAAATTTATAAATAGAAACACCATTAAAAAAGTGATAGAGCATTTTTGGGGATGACTATTGATTAGAATAAAATCATAGTTGATGGGTGACAAATATTTTGTTCATCATTTACCACAAAAATATTTCTGGATGAATGAAATATGAATATGTCAACAGAAAACACTTCAAGTAAGGCAGTGACCCATAAAAAAAAGCACCAAAATGTACATTGAAACAACTAAATCTGTGCGTAATTAATGTTGAAGAATATTCTCAGGAAGGAAATTAAAACTTCTTATGTAATTATAAGATAACTTACTATTTACATATCTACGTATGTTTAGTCCCACTATTATTACTTAGAATTGACATAACCTGAAACACAAGTCTTTTCTACAGCAATTTGAGCCACTATTTCATGCAATGAATACGCAAGTTACTGCATTTTCTTATAAGTTTGGGAATATGTTAGTGTCATCCTATTTCTTTTCTTTTCTTTATTTTAAATATTTACTTACTTTTTGAAAGTCAAAGTTACACAGGGAGAGAAGGAGAAGCAGAGAGAGAGAGAGAGAGAGGTCTTCCATCCACTGGTTCACTCCCCAATTAGCTGCAATGGCCGGAGCTGTGCTGGTTTGAAGCCAGGAGCCAGGAGCTTCCTGAGGGTCTTCCCACTTGGATACAGGAGCCCAAGCACTTTGGCCTTCTTCCACTGCTTTCTCAGGCCATAGCAGGGAGCTGGATCAGAAGTGGAGAAGTCAGGACTCGAACTGGCACCGATATGGAATGCCAGTACTGCAGGTGGCGGCTTTACCTGCCATGCCACAACGCTGGCCCCAGTGTCATCCTATTTTCAAGTTAGTAGAATTGTTATAGCAAATGAAATCATACCTAGGCAAAGGAAATACTAAAGGCATTTAAATCTGTCATCATTGGATTAATAATCCTTATTTTAATGTTTTGAAAAAACAGGCTCTGTGAGAATACATTACAAACATGATATATGATTAGTTTAAATAAAATACGTGGAGAAAGAAAGTGCAATTTTGAAATAATTTATTGTTTGGCATTGCACCAGCTTTTGAGAGGAATAATTATTATGAGTAACTAAATCCTGCTGCAATTTTCACATGGAAATATTTGCCTCTTCCATTTCCTTGTGTTATTGAAGACGTATTATGAAAGCCATAATATATCGGAAGCTTGCAATTTGGAACTCATTTGATTTAAGTGATAAGAATCTTTTTCATTTTGTACAACATAACTCCACTCAGAAATATAAAACTGCTCTGCCATATTAAACTGTTCTGCCATATTAAACAGTGAACAACAGGACAGCAATGTTAATTGGCTTTTGTAATGCAAGTCCTTGAATCAGTTTTCTGTCCTATACTTTTTCCATCAGACTTTGCTTGAATTACTCAAAAAGACTAAGCTATTTATCCTGATTTGTAACATAGTTTAGCATTTTTTCTGATTGGTATATTAGTATTTTTAGAAACTTTCTGCACCATGCAAAAGAACAATCAAGCAAACGATACTAAGGATACTGAAGAATATCTATTCAGCTAACTAGCCCTTACACATTTATTTGATATTCAGTGATGATCTTCAGATCAGACATATCAGCTATGATGTATGGTTATATTGTGAGATATGGAAAAAGATGACCTTGGAGCTAATCGTTTTTAGGTTTGAACTCTGACAGCTTCTGCACTTCTCTCCCCTTGCCACAAAATCAGGTCCTGATTAGTTACATGAAACCTGTTCTAAAGTAACTTTCTTTGGGCTGCCTTCGGCTATGTGATTTACTGAAATATACATTGCTTCTCTGGAACTTAATTTTCTCATGTATAAAATAAAAGTAATCACTTAAACATAGATAGTTTTAAGAACTATAGGCCGGCACCGCAGCTCACTAGGCTAGTCCTTGGCCTGCGGCCCTGGCACACTGGGTTCTAGTCCCAGTAGGGGTGCCAGATTCTGTCCCAGTTGCCTGTCTTCCAGGCCAGCTCTCCGCTGTGGCCCAGGAGTGCAGTGGAGGATGGCCCAAGTGCTTGGGCCCTGCACCTGCATGGGAGACCAGGAGAAGTGCCTGGCTCCTGGGTTTGGATCAGCGCGGTGCGCTGGCCCCAGCATGCCGGCCGTGGCGGCCATTGGAGGGTGAACCAACAGCAAAGGAAGACCTTTCTCTCTGTCTCTCTCTCTCACTGTCCACTCTGCCTGTCCAAAAAAAATAAACAAAAAATAAAAATAAAGAACTATAAATGAGGCTACCAAGAAAGTGCCTAGTCTAGTGCTTGGGATATAATAAATATTAAGAAAAAGCATTAATTTTCTTTTCTCCTCACTGCTTACTGTTTCCTCTACCTTTCCTCCAGCTGTGAGTTTTCAGCTACTGGGTGCTGTTTGTGGATCAGATGCCATGTCCAGATTCCCTGTCCAGGAGAAACTAGTGGCCCCAGCCATGAGAGTGCTGGTGGCCCCTTTAATGGACAGTGTTACGTGCTGCTGGCTGTTTAGTAAAAGTAAGATCCCGTCCCAGGGAAGTCCACCTCCAGCATGAGACCACTCCTTGCATAAAGGGGCGAAGGTGTCCCCTCCCACTTCGAAGTGTCAGTTCTGGATCCAGAGCCTCTCTGTGGGGTTGCTATTGCATTCAGGAGCTCTGCAAAGCAATTCAACTTACCCTCAGCCTGATGTTGCTTCTTTCTCTCTTTTCTTTGCAGCAGAGATTGATCCTAAGAACAATAAACATTTTCCAGTTAAATTCCAACTCGGAGTTTGCTCTCCAGAAAACTCATCCTGCAATCCAGCTCACTCTGGTTTCTGTAAATCTTCAATAAACATTAGAGTCAGAGCATGGCTAATGACACTCACTGTACTCCCTCATTTAACTTTGTCTTCTGGTTACACACTAGCTCTAGCACACCCTCATCCCAGATGAGGAAAAAGTCAGCAGTAATTTGACAGCACTGACTGCTGAATGAAATCCCGTTTCTCTTCAGCTACAAAGCTTCATTTCAGACTGTTCAGAATATTTCATTCCATAAATAAGAACTAAAAAGATCATAACACAATGATATGAAAATCAAAGTAACTCCAGCATTGTATTTTTGTCCAGAAATAGACAGTTATTTAATATCATAGTCTTATTTGGACAAGATAGATTATTAAAAATCATTGTTGTACCTTCAATTATTCTTACTATTGTTACTAGAAATAGCAATATCAATCATAATACCTAAAACTTAAATATAATATTAGGCTATATTAGATATTAAGATCTCATATATAAAATGTGACAGGAAGTTAAAAGTATTACTCCGATATCATATGTATTTTTTGGCCTGGATTACTTAGTGGTTCATGGAAGAACATAGAGTTAATTGGTAGAATTGAGGTGAAATTCAGACTTCTGACTTTATGCTTACCAATTTTTCTGATTTTGTGATTAAATACCACAACTGTTACAAAAATCAAGTTTATTTGGGAACATAAATACAATATAAATTGTTTAAACTCTTTCATATTATCTTACTTTTATATGCATACTACTAAATAGATGTGCTTATGCACAGAACCAATTTGCAGACTGCAAATCTCATATAGCTGAACTTGCATGCAACAACAAATGAATTATGTTATTACTGTCCATAAGCTGACAATAATTATTAACACCAGTTACTATCACAGACAATTTTACACAGATGGCTAATGTGGCTTTCCCCAAGGTAAATAAGAAATCAGCAGAGCATGCGATAGAGCTATGGCTGGGGAAAAGTTTATCTGTGTGAACTTGCCAGAGAGGAAATGGAAGCATGGAATCGGAGACTGAGTTTTTTGTGTTTCACCATTTGTTGACCTTTAGATACAGAACCAAAGGAAATTGCATAGTTATTTGAATAGCAAGCCCTTTACAGAGTGTTCTACGTTTAGGAATCAGTCTGAACACATTGTCAGAATTGTAATGGCCTGATATACTTTGTGGCATCACTCTGCTAAGAGGAATCTCTAATGATTGTTTCACTGACATATATCAGATAGTCTATCTGATAGTGAAAATTTGCATTTTATTCACATAACCATTTTCATTGAATACTATTTTCTCCAGATTACCAATTAGTCATTCATGCTCTTTGCCACCATTCATTTGCAAGATCAATTCAAGAGATGGGAAGGTATTGAACAACAGATACTTGTATTTACATAGAAATACAAGGGAAAAGAGTTCTTTATCAATTAAAAATAGAAATTCATAAGTCCACATTTTGATAAAGGAAAATTTTGCTTCATTGCCTCCATTACTACATAATAACTTGTGTTGTTCTGGAGAGAGCTGTTTCTTATCGTCAATGTTTCACATAGAAGCACAGCAACAATTATGCTCTGCTGGGAAGTGGGCTGCAGATTTCTCTGCTGTGCATCACAAGGCACAATAACTACAATGAATGAGAGTAATAGGTCTTTTCTGAAAGAACAATTAGTTACTTCCTTAGATTTCTGATGGCTATTTGTTCTATGCGGCGTATAGTAAATGGAGGACCACTTTATAAATTCTCATAGGATGTACACCATGCTATAAATCCTCTTCAGTTTGTACAAAAAAAGTTAAATCTCCCCAAGCCCAATGCTTTGATATGGATCTTTCCTATAAGAGGCACATATTGATAGAAAATCTCTCACTGTTTCTCTTTGTGACTCTGACTTTAGAATAAATAGTCTTTTTAAAAATTCACAGAAGATGGAATTAAAAGACACGTTTATGTTGAAATTTTTTCTTTAAAAATTTTATTTATTATATTTATTAGAGAGAGAGAGAGATTTTCTATCTGCTGGTTCATCCCCAAATGTCTACTTAACCAGGACTGGACCAGTGGGAAGCCAGAAGCCTAGACCTCAGTCTGGGCCTCTCCACATGCGTGGTGGGATCCCATCGACTTGAGGCATCAAGTACTGTTTGCAAGGATGCACATTAGCAGGCAGCAAGAATCTGAAGCAGAACGAGGATTTGGATCCAGGAACTGTAATGCAGGTGTTCTAAGCAGTATGATAATAGGTAGGAAAAATGTTTTTCAAGCTATTTTAAAAAAGATTTTATTTACATATTTGAGAGGTAGAGTTACAGATAATGAGAAGGAGAGACAGAGAGAAAGGTCTTCCTTCCCGTTGGTTCACTCTCCAAGTGGCTGAAACGGCCCGAGCTGTGCCGATCCGAAGCCAGGAGCCAGGAGCTTCTTCTTGGTCTCCCATGCGGGTGTAGAGGCCCAAGTACTTGGGCCATCCTCCACTGCTTTCCCAGGTCACAGCAGAGAGTTAGATTGGAAGAGGAGAAGCCAGGACTAGAACCAGCGCCTATATGGGATGCTTGCGCCGCAGTTGGAGGATTAGGCAAGTGAGCCATGGTGCTGACCCCAAGCAATTTTTTAAAATAGAGAATTCTAGCTCTAATCTCTTTTTTTCTTTTTTTTTAATTAGACAGGCAGAGTTAGACAGTGAGAGAGAGACAGAGAAAAGGGTCTTCCTTTCTTTGGATCCCCCCAAATGGCCGCTATGGCCGGCGCATAGCACCGATCAGAAGCCAGGAGCCAGGTGTTTCTCCTGGTCTCCCATGCTGGTGCAGGGCCCAAGGACTTGGGCCATCCTCCACTGCCTTCCCAGGCCACAGCAGAGAGCTGGACTGGAAGAGAAGCAACCAGGACTAGAACCTGGCGCCCATATGGAATGCCAGCACCGCAGGCAGAGGATTAACCAAGTAAGCCATGGCGCTGGCCATCCCAGCTCTAATATCATTATGGAAAGCTGTCCTAGCATATCTGAATGACATTTTTCTTAAATTTCATATGGCTGAAGCAGAGGAAGACCAAGGATCATCTTACTCAATTTTTACCATTCAGCCTAACAGAGCACTGGCCCATGGTAAGTTTTTCACTGACTGGAGAGCTAATATGTCTTCATTATACCCACATGGAGAGACATTGGCATAGGGAAATTTCACTACAGTTATAAAGATCTTATAGTATTTTAGATAACATTTACTTCAGAATCTGGCAGTATCCTTCTACTCATGAAACATAAAATGATCAGAAAAAGAAGAAATTGGTCCATCGCCTTCTTCCTGTAGCTTTCACCCTTTAATCACCGATTTTTCTTTTTGAATTACTAATAGCAGAAAAAAATGACTGGTGATTGTAACTATGATAAAAAAAAAAAAAGAGAGCGAACAGATATAGCTCATACAGAATCATAAAAGCAGAACTGAGTTCTGACCTGTGTTCTTTCTCCATGCCAAATGTGGTTCTGATTTCCAAGTCATTTGATGAAGGCATTCTAATTTAAATGTTTTGAATAATGATCAATCACAAAGTGTAAGAAATTAGAGTGGCTTTTGAGAAATAGAAGTCTTTGACCTTTTGTTCTTTCTCTTTTGCTGGCTGTATCTCCCTTCCTCCTCAAGTGGAGTCCGTCCTTGGATTTTTGTATTTGGCTTTTTCTCATTTTTTATATTTCCTTTTGGCGATATTATTCCTTCTTTGCTTTCAGCTACTAGATGTAAATTTATGGAATCCTCGCCAGTAGAAATCTATTACTTGTAGTCAGATATCTGCACAGCAGTGCCAGGTTTGAATTTCTGCTACCAGTGCCCACCTACAGTCCCAAGGTATTGACCTTGGGACTCATCTATGTACATGCTAATTCAGTTCAAATACAGAGTATTTTCATCACCCTAGAATATCTCCCTCTAGCCCTTCTAAACTGATCCTCACTGATCCCTAATTCATCTACATTAATCCCCAGAGATCTAGTTATCTGATATATAAGACTACATATTTTAGTTTAACATATCCCAGAACATCATATGATTAGAATTATATAGGGTCTCCTCTTTAGTGTCTAACTTCTTTTTCTAAGTATATTATGAGATTCACCCCTGATTTTGCAGGTATCAGTGGTTTATCTCTGTATAATACTGAGTAATTTTATTGTATAAATATACTGCGGTGTGCATATCTAGTCTTTTGCTGATAGTTACTTGGGAGGTTTCCAGGATTTGGAATGAGGTTGCCATGTGCTCATATAAATCCTTCTTTGGATATAGATTTCCATTTTTCTTGGGTAAATGACCATGAGTGGCATTGCAAGATCATATGGAAATTATATGTTTAACTTTAAAAAGTATTGCCAAACTGTTTTGCAAAGTAGATATTTTATTTGTTTATCTATTTATTTATTTAGCAGAGAGACAGAAAAAGAGATACAGAGTGCTCCCATTTGCTGGGTCACTCTCCATATGCCCCAAATGGCTGCTGGTGGTGGGGACAAAGCCCAGAGATGGGAACTCAATCCAAGTCTTCTTCATGAGTGGGAAGAACTAAATTTCTTAGGCTATCATCACTGCCTCCTATGGTCTGCATTAGTATTAATTCAGAATCAGGACTCAGTGCAAGGTATTGAATCCAAATACTTTCATGTGGCCTAATCAGTGTCAAAACCACTAAACCAAATGTCTTCCCTGTTATCATGTAATAAGTCTACCAGGAATGCTGAGAGTTCTAGTTTCTTCAAATCCTAGCAAATATTTAATACTTTTACCAAAGTACTAAATATTCAGTCCCTTTACCCATTCTAGTGGATGTATAGCTCTGTGCTTTTTTAAAAGATTTTATTAATTTATTTGAGAGGTAGATTTGCAGTTAGAGGGAGAGAAAGAGAGAAACGTTCTCTCTCTATTAGCTCACTCCCCAAATGGCCACAACGGCCAGAGTTGAGCCTATCCGAGGTCAGGAACCAGGAACTTTTTCTGGTTTCTTTCATGTAGGTGCAGGGGCCCAAGCACCCAACCACTTGGGCTATATTCCACAGCTTCCCCAGGCCATAGCAGAGAGCTGGATTGGAAGAGGAATAGCCTGGACTAGAACCGGTACCTGTATGGGATGCCTGCCCTGCAGGTGGAGGATTAACCTACTGCGCCCCAGCACAGGCCCCAGCACTGTGCTTTTAGTTTATATTTTAAAAGGTCTCTAGAAAATAAAATATAAAATATTGATGAAAGAAATTAAAGAAGGCATAAGGGAATGCAAAGGTCCATGCTCAGAGATCAGAAGAATTAATCTTGTTAAACATTCATTCTATCCAAAGTGATATACAGATTAAATATCTTGGCATACTAAATTTTAGGATTACTTTCTGAATTAAAAGAAACAAGAAAGTTATTGGAATTGCAAGCAATTTGGGATTTTCATGCATTTATTTAAGACTTCTTTTTTTCTTAAAGTTGTTTCCACGTACATATTGTTAAATTCAAATTGAATTTATATTTCTTTGCAATATATAGTCCTAAATTTTATTTTCCATTTGGTTTTGATAGTACATAGACATATACATCTTGCATCATGTGGTCTTGTCCTATAATTTTATTCTCAAAAGTTTTTCATAGGTTCCTCAGGCCTCTGTACAAATATTTTTACCTACCATAAATAACAAACTTTATTTATTCTTTTATCTTAAGAATATAAGCATGTAAATGTAAACATATCATACTCCACTGGCCAGGACCTCTGGTACAACGTTGCATAGAAGTAGTAAGAATAAACATCTTTGTTCTTGAATCTTAGTATACATGTAAAGCAGTTGAGATGCTTATTATCAGTTTGCAAAAATTCTAGTTTCCAGTTTCCTGAAAGTTTTTAATCATGGATGGTTGTTGTTGAATTGTGTCAAATACTTTTTCTGTATTTGTGTCAAATACTTTTTCTGTATCTGTCAAGATAATCATATGATTTCCTTCTTTTCATTCTTTTAGTATTATTAATTAATTGATTTTTAAATATTAAGCTAGTCCTTTATTCTTTATATAAACTTCACTTGAAATGAAGCACCAGGCTTTTAAAGATGTGTGGAAATTTTTTTGCTGATATTTTCATTAAGACATTTTCAGCTATTTTGATGGATGATATTGGTATATAGTTTTATATTCTTATTACATGCATTTTTAAATTGTGGTTTCAGGGTAATTTAGGAACAAAAGTGAATTGTGAAATGTTTTAATTCTATAGTTTAGAATTAGAATTATTTAAGTGCTCAATGAAATTCACCTGTTTGGAAAGGATATATTCTTTTTTAAAAGATTTATTTATTTGAAAGACAAAACAATAGAGTGAGGGAGAGAGAGAGATCCAACTTCCATCTGCTGGTTCACTCCCCAAATAGCTAAAAAAAAGCTAGATTTGGCCTAGACCAAAGCCAGAAGCCAGGAACTCAATCAAGGTCTTCCAGATATTTGGCAGACACTCAACTTTTTACCATATTCACCTGCCTTCCCAGATGCATTATTAGCAGGAAACTGGATAGCAGTTGGAATAGCCCAGTTTCCAACTAGCACTCTGATATGGGATGCTGGTATTTAAGCAACACATTAACCCACTTTGCCACACCAGCCACTATTTTAACTATTTCTTCATGCCATTTGGCAATATGATGTTTAAGATGATTCACTTTAATCTGTTATGATGTTTATTTCTAGTCAAAGTTAAAAATTCCTATATTTTAGAGAAAATTGAAAAATATAAAATTGTGGGGCTGTCACTGTGGCACAGTGGGCTAAGCCACTGACTGTGACACCTGCAGGCCATGTGGTGCTGGTTTGAGTCCAGGCTGCTCCACTTCCAACCCAGCTCCCTGCTAATGCCTCTGGGAAAGATGGACGTGGAGTTGGGTTCCTGTCACCTTTGTGGGAGACCTGGATGGAGTTCCAGGCTTCAAGTTTTGGTCTGGCCCAGCCCCTGCCATTGAAGCCATTTGGGGAGTGAACCAGTGGATGGAAAATCTTTTTCTCTCTCCCTCTGTGTGTGTGTGTGTGTGCCCATATATTTCTAACTTGGCCTTTTGTATAAATAAATGAATTATTTAAAAGAAAATTTTAAAATTTTTAATTTAAAAGAAATATTTAAAAGTAAATTTATGAAAACACTGAGCATTATATATACAAGAATGATGAAGGCTATGTGGAACTTGAGAATATGTTCCTTTCATAGTCATTTTTTTTTTTCACTTTCTTATCTGTTTACAAACAGATTACACCGAATTATCTGAGGGCCAATAGCACCAGAGATTACAAGTTTTTTATTGCTGGTATGTAGCTTCCCAACACATTAAGTGAAAGGACAGGCCATAGAAACTAAGGAGAGAAAAGTTCTTACTTTGTGTGTATGGGTGAGTGTGTCTGAGAAGTCTGACAAGCAATCCAGCAATGAAGTCTCCTTGCTGTGGCTTCCCCGTGAAACATGTGGCTTCCCCGTGTAACACAGTACATATTCCTGAATATTTCTAGAGTTAAGAACTTTGGTGGGAGCCGATGTTGTGGCACAGTGGATATAGCTGCCATTTTTTGATGCCAGCAACCCGTATGGGCACCAGTTCGAGTTCCAGTTGCTTCACTTCCAATCCCTGCTAATTCGTCTGGGAAAGCAACAAAGGATGGCTCAAGTATTAAGACATTCACACCCACATTGAAACCCGGATGAAGTTCTTGGCTCCTGGCTTTGGCCTGGCACAGCCCTGGCCATTACTGCCATTTGGGGACTGAACCAGGGGATGGAAGATCTCTCTATCTCTTCCTCTAAGTAACTCTTCATTTCAAATAAATGCAAATAAAATCGTTAAAGAAGAATTAGTTCTGTTTAATCCAGCATTTACTGAACATCTTCCACCGTAGCATTTAATACTAACACCCAATTAAATATATATTTTGATAAAAGATAGTACCCTCATATGATTAGCTCATCTGATTGTTAGATGTTTTCTTAAAGTTATTTAGAACTAATAAAAAAAAAAAAAAAAAGAAAGGACTTCCTTTTGGCAGGAACCAAAATCTTCCAGTAATGGACCAAGATGACGAACACAAAGGGAAAGAGGAAAGGCACCCAATTCATGTTCTCCTGGCCCTTTCGACACATGGAGTTGTTCCTTTGGCCACATACATGCACATCAATGAGAAAAAATGACATTGCACACATCAAGGGAGTGAGCTCTGCTCAAAAAGGAATGCCCCATACATGTTACCATGGCAAAACCAGAAGAGTCTACAGTGTTACCCAGCACGTTGCTGGCATTGTTGTTTGTTTTACTTTAGATATTTATACATTTTATCAAACAAACTTGATGTTTCATATTTCAATATGATTTCCCACATATTCTGTAGTTGCAGTTTTATTTTTGCCTTTGATTTCAGTCTTTTCAAGAAAAGGTTTACATATCCAATAACTAGAAACTTATTTTGAGCTTTATTATTTGAGTCTACTTTTCCTAGAATGGATTGGAAATGGTCTATTTCTATTTTTATATTATTATTGTCACACATCTTCATAAATACTATCAATTTAAATTCATTCACTATGCTGCCCAAGATGTAATCTTTGTTCTCAGAATACATATCTGACATTTCACTTCCTTGGTTCATTAAAAATCAAGTAAATTATTAAAAAAATTTAGTATTGTGTTTGCTAAATTCTCCTTGTATTTCTAATAACATTTTTTTTTGGCCAGGCAGAGTTAGACAGTGAGAGAGAGAGACAGAGAGTTATAGGCAGTGAGAGAGAGACAGAGAGAAAGGTCTTCCTTCTGTTGGTTCCCTCCCCTAATGGACTCTACGGCCGGCGTGCTTTGCTGATCCGAAGCCAGGAGCTGGGTACTTCCTCCCGGTCTCCCATGCGGGTGCAGGGACCCAAGCACTTGGGCCATCCTCCGCTGCCCTCCCAGGCCACAGCAGAGAGCTGGACTGGAAGAGGAGCAACCGGGACTAGAACCTGGGGTACCAGCACCGCAGGCGGAAGATTAGCCAAGTGAGCCACAGTGCCTGCCTCTAATAACTTTTAATCTATATTTTAGTATTAAATCAGAAGGCACATAAAACTTTAGGGTGAGTGCAATGGTTGTAAAACATCTTGCTATTATTTTAAAATAGCTTTATCCTTATGATATTTTTACTATGTACAGTATACATACATTATATATTATAAAATATATTAATATCTTGCCAATTATTATTATAACACTGAATAATATTACTAACTAGAATTATAAGGACTTTTATAATACTAAATATATACTACTATTATTTTTAATTTTGTGTATAGATTTATCTGTCTACAATTATAAATAATATAATTTTGCATTTGTATGACTCATAAAAGTTTTAATTTTTGAGCAAAACTGAAATTTTCCAATAGCTATCCTATTTATAATACAATAGATGTATTTTTATATTATATGGAAAATTTCATTTCAAGATGTTTCATTGTTTTTGCTCTTTATACCATTTTTTGAAATCTATTTGATTGCCTTGTTTCTTGATTTCAACCTCTTCAATCCCTACACCAATTCAGAATGCTCATAATCTATTGTTTTTTCCTTAAGATTTTATTTATTTATTTGTGAGATAGAGATACACACAATGAGAGGGAGAGACAGAGAGAAAAGTCTTCCATTGGCTGGTTGACTGCCCAAATGGCCACAACAGTCAGAGCTGAGCTGACCCAAAGCCAGGAGCAAGGGGCTTATTCAGGGTCTCCTATATGGGTGCAGGAAACCAAGCACTTGGACCATCTTCCACTGCCTTCCCAGGCCATAGCAGAGAGCTGGATTGGAAGAAGAGCATCTGGGACATGAACTGGCACACACATGCGATGCCCGTGCCACAAGCAGAGGATTAACTCACTGTGCCACAGTGCTGGCCCCCAGAACACAATTTCAAAAATAAAATATTCTAATTTTAAAATGGACAAAAAGATATTGACATCATTCCAGAAAAGATATTTGGAGACAAACAAGCATATGAAAATATATATTACCGGGGAATTGCAAATGAGAGCAACAATAACAGAACAAACTCATCAGAAGCATGAAAACTCAGCACACTGACACCACCAAATGCTGATAAGGATGTGTAGCAATAGGACCTCTCACTCACTGCTGATGTGATTGTAAAATGGTGTAATCACTTTGGAAAATACCTTAGCAACGTCTAACAAAAATAAATATCTTCTCAACATAAGATACAGCAAACAGCTTTCATGGTATATTTTAAACCAAAGGCATTGAAAACTTACATCCACACATAAACAAGAAAGTGTATAACAGCTTTATTCATAATTGTCAAAATACAGAAGCAACAAAGCTGCTCTTCTGTAGGTTAAAGTTTAAATTGTGGTACAACTAGAGAATGGAATATTATTAAGCACTAAAGAGAAGAAAACTTTCAAGATGTGAAGGGATCTTAAATGCACAAACTAAGTGAAAAAAGCTAATCTAACAAGGCTATGTACTCTGTGATACCAATTATATGATAATCTGGAGAAGACAAAACTACAGAGTTAGTAAAAAAGATCAGTATCTCCAGGGTTTGAAGGGGAAGGAAAATTGAATACATGGAGCTCCGTGTATTTTTAGAGCAATGAACTACTGTGAATCTATACTAGGATAGTGGAATCATTTCATTAAATGTTTATTGCAACCGATAAACTATATAATACCACAAATGAATTCCAGTTAATATAACCTATGGAGTTTGAGTGAGACAAATACATCAGGGTAGATTAATCAGTTAAAACAATATATTATTCCAGTGGGGATGTTAATATAATGGGTGAGACTGGGCCTATGTGGGAGCAAGTAATGTATGGAAAACCTCTATACATTCTTTTCAGTTTTGCTGTGAATTTAAAACTGCTCTAAATATAAAATCTGCTAAGATGTATTTTATCACATGTAATGGGCTTAAAATAACTTGTTTGTGTTAGACATTTAATGGATTCTAATAGATTGGTGTTTTTTCTCAAAAATATGTATCTTCTTATTATAATAACCAATATAAGATAAATTAACTACTATCATGACAAATAGCTGAATCTGTAAACCCGGTCAGCTGTGTAATTACCAAGGCTGTCCTGCTCCTAACTAACCCAACTTGTACCCATCCAATTTGGCACAAAGGTAAGGAGAGAAGGCATCCTCAGAAGGAGTCTTTATGTAAACATTACATATACTCAAAATCCACAGGCATGAAAATAAAATAGTAAAAAGAAATACATTAAATAAGGCTTTAAATTCAGATAAACATGGATGCACTATTTAATAGCCTCATAAACCTGTGCTGATGACTTAACCTTCTAAATCTAAATTTCTTTAGACATAAGTAAACTAAAAACTCATTCTGTAAATGTCATATACCAGTGTTTTATGCTAGCATGCCTGAAAAAAAACCTCGTATACGTTTTAATATTGAGCCAAATAATAAATCAATAACAAAAACAGAGTAAGACAAAACAGTTTAGAAAGTTCAGATACAGTGGATAGAAACTTTATTATCTAATCTGCTTGAAAAATTATTCGCATTATTATTACAATATTATCTTTACATTAAGTACCATGTTAGAAAAGGAAATAATTATGGGTTTTAGGAATGTTTACAAGTCTCCTGATTTCAGAATAATTTCTGTACTCTCCAAGGTGAGATCAGATTTTGTTTTTCCTAGCATTGATCTGTCTCCACCACTAACTCTAAAATAAAAAATCAATGGCAGTTTCTTGCTGGATTCTGTTTTGAAGAATCTGGAGGCAAGTTCTACAGCTTTGGAATTTATTTTTGTTAAAGGGTGGGCACAATAGAGGATGTCCTCAACATGTGCAACTACACTGATGAATTATTCATTCTTGATTATTCTGAGCAGACAGGACTGTTTGCAGTAATGTCACATGGATTATCCTTGGGAACTTTGTTTCACAAAAACTACATGGTAAAAAAGTGACATAATTTCATTTTCACAATGATAATAATTCTTTAATACTTAGACACATTGACTAATGTTTTTTAACACTAAAGATAAAAACATTGTCTTCAAATATACCTTAAACTAATTAAATTGTGCCATGATTTGGGCTGAGAATGGGCTATTTTACATAGAATTTCAAGTTATAAAGGTTGAATAATTTTTTTTTTGACAGGCAGAGTGGACAGTGAGAGAGAGAGACAGAGAGAAAGGTCTTCCTTTGCCGTTGGTTCACCCTCCAATGGCCTCCACGGCTGGTGCGCTGTGGCCGGCGCACCTCACCGATCCAAAGGCAGGAGCCAGGTGCTTCTCCTGGTCTCCCATGGGGTGCAGGGCCCAAGCACTTGGGCCATCCTCCACTGCACTCCCAGGCCACAACAGAGAGCTGGCCTGGAAGAGGAGCAACCGGGACAGAATCCGGCGCCCCCACCGGGATCAGAACCCGGTGTGCTGGCGCCGCAAGGTGGAGGATCAGCCTATTGAGCCGCGGCGCTGGCTTGAATAATTATTTTTATTAAATATATAAATTTAAAACTTGATATTACATTCCCATTTGATAATATGCTGTTGAAATGGCTCTACTATACATTATATAGACCAAATTGATCTGATTGTTTATTCTTAGTTTAAATAAAAACGTGGTATTGTAACACTTATTTTTATTAATTTGAGGACCAATAGACAGAACTCCCACTTTTTGTATTACTCCACAAATGCTCTCAAGGGCCAAATCTGGGAGCAGGAAATTCATCTAGATCTTCCATGTGGATGGCAGGGACCCAGTTGTTTCTGCCATCACCTATTGCCTCCTAGTGTACATTTCAATAGGAAGCTGGAATGTGCAGCAAAACTGAGACTCAAATCCAGGCACTCCAATATGGGATGTGGACGCCTTAACCACTAAGCCAAATATCTGCCCTCCAAGTGGCATTTTGTGGGACAGATTACGCAGAAAGCATATTACACAAATACCGGAAATTAATGGGTGTTCATTTTAAAAGGTTTCTCCTCTACATTTACACTTTATATCTTAAAAACTTATTAGTCAGTATTGATGCATAAATGTTTAACATCACAAATTCCATTCTTTCAGTGTGCACAATTTTTTATTTCCCTATTCCTTATAAACAATCTTTTTTTTTTTTTTTTTTTTTTTTTTGACAGGCAGAGTGGACAGTGAGAAAGAGAGACAGAGAGAAAGATCTTCCTTTGCCGTTGGTTCACCCTCCAATGGCTGCCGCGGCCAGCGCACCACGCTGATCCGATGGCAGGAGCCAGGTGCTTCTCCTGGTCTCCCATGGGGTGCAGGGCCCAAGCACCTGGGCCATCCTCCACTGCACTCCCAGGCCACAGCAGAGAGCTGGCCTGGAAGAGAGGCAACCGGGACAGAATCCGGCGCCCCCACCGGGACTAGAACCTGGTGTGCCGGCGTCGCAAGGCGGAGGATTAGCCTATTGAGCTGCAGCACCAGCCTAACAATCTTCTTTTAGAACCTTTGGAATAAAGCAATTGGGGTCGGGAGTTGTGCTTTTGGTCTAGCAATTAAGATGCTATGTTGCCTACATCCCATATCACAGAACCTGAATTCCAGTTCCAGCTCAACTCCTAATTCCAGCTTTCTGCTAATGCACACCATAGGTGGGTACAGGTGATTGTTCAAATGTTTATTCCCTGACAATCAAGTGGTAAACATTGATTGTGTTCACATCTCCCAGCTTGGGCTAGACACAGTTCTGGTAATTGTGGTCATTCGGTGAGTGAAACCACAAACAAGAGCACTCTCTATCTCTCTCTGTCTCTCTTTCAAATTAATATAATAAATAAGAAGTGTGTTAATGAAGATTTTAAAGCTTTGATCGTAGTTCAGAATATCAAAACACTTATATGATTTCATTTCTATATTAATTTATTCATTCAGTCTTTTGCAATTATTAATTGACCATAATGTTTTAAGTATTGTTATATTTCAGTTTTTATGAAAATGCAGTTTTTGTGAATGTCGTCTTTGCGTGACGTCTACATTAATATGTCAGAATTCATTCATTTATTGGAATGGAGGGAAAACTGATTCCCCCCCCAAAATTCATGTCTTAATTTATGTCAGGTTATTTGACAAAGTGTAATAAGTTTGTAGATAAAATTCAGGTTGCTAATTAACTGACATAATTAGCTAGAGTTTCTTGGTTTGGTGGGATCAATGTAATTACAAGGGTCTTTAATCTGGAACAAGGAGTCAGTAAAGCAAGGATCAAAAAAAATACAGTGTGAGCACTTGATCCAAAGCAAGTGGGCAGCCTCAAAAAGCTGTGAAAGGCGAGGCAATGGATTCTCCCTTCCAGCCTCCAGCAAGGCACACAGCCTGCCTCTATACCTGTCTTAGCACAGATCCATGTCACATTTCTAATCCACAGAATCGCAAGATGACAAAAATCACTAAATATGTGCGAATGTGCTGCATTAGCAATAGAAAACTAACACAGTTGGGACTTCTGACGGCTTGAGTAAATGCTTAAATTCCACATTATAATTTAAATGACTTCAAGCATACTCTAGCTATGTTTTCCCAGTTCTGATTCTGACTCTCCCTTTTTTTCTCCATTCAGTTTCCAACTGCAGTTCTACTGAATATTTGCTTCATTTTGGAAAAGCATGTGAGTCAGCTCTCTGCCTAGGAGTGATAGAAACAGTTTCCTGCTTGCAATTTTAATTTCATCACTGCTTTTCTCACAACTCAGGAGTGACTCCTAAACTTTTTCAGTATAATTAAAATTCTTGATTATAGGTTCCCATCTCCCTATCAAGAAACTCCACCCGTCTGGACAAGTATACTTGTCTTTGCAGAGCTCCAACAGTTCTGTGTCTGAACTTGTATCCACACCCTCTATTTTAGCTTGGTTTACTCACACTCACCTGTCTGTCCCACAGTACTGTCGGCTGTTCTGAGATTAGTATAGTGTACGGCACATAGAGGATGATCTACGGATACTTAGTGGACACATGAATAATTTCTACAGGAGTCAAGAATATGTATTTGCATCCCAGTTATGCAAGCTATGCTTGTTACTGCTTCCAGTTTCCTGTCAATACACGACACAGAAAGTGTTGTTATTTGCTTGCTTGTTTTTAGATATGTGAGTTCCTTCCATACTGGTCTTTACCTCAGAAAAACATTGATTGCGAATCTCAATACACACGGATGTTATCTCTTGATAATTTGATGATTAGTTTTGGAGAGTTTTCGTGTCTATGTTTTGATGATGGGGTGTGCTAAGTGCACTTCCACCTGATTCTGGGAGTCAGCTTCTTTTGCTGTCTGCTGATTGTTATACACGTTTCATTCAGCCCAAGAATTGTGCTGAAAAATGAAAGGAATGGTCTCTTCCAAATTACTGACTTGACAGACAGACTTGCATATCCTGGAGGGACATCAAAATATTAAATGATTTTGAAATCATGTCTTGTCTGAAGTAAAGATACTATGTGTATTTAGCTTGAAGCTCAGACAAAGAGAACATCATATATTCATCAAAATACTGAAGATTTTCATATAAAAGAGAGCGTTCATTTATTTATTATTCATTGTTTTTCCAAACACTGAAACTTAGATCCGTAAGTTGGGATTATACAGAAGGTCTAGTTTTAACAATATGAAAACTAAATCTGTCAGTCCTATCATGTAATTGCTGCAAAATAGTGAGAAAAGAAAAGCCTCATCTAAACAGAGGAAATGTTTTTTGGGGGATAAGGACAGAATATCTCTTACTGCTGTTTTGTAAATAAAATATCGTTTTCTTTTCTATTCACTGTCACTATAAAATAGATGGTAAGAATAAGGTGTCTTGGGTCAAGCTGCTTGGTTTTGAATACTGGATTTCATACTTCCTAGACTTGATTAAACAAGCTTTTTAAATTATATGACTCATCTTCTTCATCTGAAATTGGGGAGTTCATTCACAGTGCCATTGCAAGAAGTAAAGAGATTAGGCCTGTGAAACACTTGAGAAGACTATGTGGCAGTTACAAAATAAATGTTAGCTAATATTATTCCCAACAATTCTATATTAACTGGTTAGCAATGAGTTTCATTTCCCAATAATTAGATTTCAAGTTATTTTTATTTTGTTATTATGATAGTATAATATATTTCTATGAAAACAAGTAATAGGGTACTATGTCCCCACGAATCTTCACAGTAACATAAATTACTGTTTTAATCTAACATAAAAAGGAGCAGGCACTGTGGCATAGCAGATAAAGCTGCCGCCTTCAGTGCCAGCAGTTCTGGCTACTACACTTCAAATCCAGCTCTCTGCTATGGTCTGGGAAAGCAGTAGAAGATGACCCAGGTCCTTGGGCCCCTGCACCCAACCCATATGGGAGACCAAGAAGAAGCTCCTGGCTCCTGGCTATGGATCAGCTCAGCTCCGGCCATTGTGGCCATCTGGGGAGTGAACCAGCAAATGGAACACTCCTCTTCCTGCCTCTGCCTCTCTGTAACTCTGCCTTTCAAATAAATAAACAAATCTTTTAAAAAATCTAACAAATATGCAGAAAGTTCATATAGTATTCATACTAGGATTTTATACATATAAATATATTTTGACTTATATGTGTAGGAATTTATCTATATGTAAAAATACTACATGTGTAAGACAGTCCACCTCACATTTTGACTAGATTAATTATTATGCATATCTCTCCATTTATGTATATATATTATAGGTATACCTCATTTATTCCACAACTTTGGATTAATCTCTAATTAAGGATATATCATAAATAGTTTAGTTCTCATTTGATGGATATTTAAACTTTTTCATATTACTATCAGTGGTATCATGAATATTCTGAACATATTAGATGTTTTTATTAGTATTTCTATAAGAAATGCACAGATCTACAATGATTAGTCACAGTTCAAATTTTAAGCATTAGTAAAAAAATGTTCTCCAGAAATTTTTTGTCAATCTATAATCCTCAAAATTGTATATGTGGTATTTCCATTTTGAAGGATACAAAGTCAGTATACAAAAAGGAGTAGCAGTTTCACACAGTAATGATCTGATTGAAAGAAATTCAAGGAAGAAACCACATTCACAATAGCCACAAAAGTTAAATATTTAAGAATAAATTAGGCCGGCGCCGCGGCTCAGTAGGCTAATCCTCCGCCTAGCGGCGCCGGCACACCGGGTTCTAGTCCCGGTCGGGGCACCGGATTCTGTCCCGGTTGCCCCTCTTCCAGGCCAGCCCTCTGCTGTGGCCAGGGAGTGCAGTGGAGGATGGCCCAGGTGCTTGGGCCCTGCACCCCATGGGAGACCAGGAAAAGCACCTGGCTCCTGGCTCCTGCCATCGGATCAGCGCGGTGCGCCGGCCGCAACGCGCCGGCCGCGCCGGCCATTGGAGGGTGAACCAACGGCAAAGGAAGACCTTTCTCTCTGTCTCTCTCTCTCACTGTCCACTCTGCCTGTCAAAAAATAAAAAAAAAAAAAAAAAAAAAAAAAAAAAAAAAAAAAAAAAAAAAAAAGAATAAATTAGGCCGGCACTGTGACTCAATAGGCTAATCCTCTGCCTTGCGGCACCAGCACATCAGGTTTTAGTCCCGGTTGGGGTGTCAGATTCTGTCCCAGTTGCCCCTCTTCCAGGCCAGCTCTCTGCTGTGGCCAGGGAGTGCAGTGGAGGATGGCCCAGGTCCTTGGGCCCTGCACCCGCATGGGAGACCAGGAGAAGCACCTGGCTCCTGCCTTCAGATCAGCGCAGTGCGCTGGCCATGGCGGCCATTGGAGGGTGAACCAACAGCAAAGGAAGACCTTTCTCTCTGTCTCTCTCTCTCACTGTCCACTCTGCCTGTCAAAAATTTAAAAAAAATAAATTAATTAATTAAAATAGGGAAGTTAAACATCTCCACAATAAAAATTATAAAATTCTGATAAAAGAAACTATCAAGGACACAGAAATGGAAAGATATTCCTGTTCTTGGGTTTGAAGAATGAATATTGCTGAAATATCCATACTACCTAAAGGAGTCCACAACTTCAATGCTATTCCTAATCAAAGTAATAATGAGATTCTTTACAGAATTAGAATAAAAGCAATCCTAAAAGTTAATGGATCCAAAAAAGACCCAGAATTGCCAAATCAATCTTGATAGGGAAAAAATCAAGCTGGAAGCATCACAGTATTTGATTTCAAAAGACACTCCAAAGATATAGCAATTCAAACAGCATGGCACTGGCTTAAAAAGCAGCAGATAGATCAATGTAACAAAATAGAGAGCACAGAAACTAGTGCACGTAGATATATCTAAATGATATTTCACAAAAGTGCCAAATACACACATCGGAGAATGAATAGTGTTTTGAACAAGTGGTGCTGGTAAAACTGTATATGCATATGCAGAAAAAATGAAATTAGATCCCTACCTCTCACAATTCACCAAAAAATTCCTTCAAGATGGATTAATGACCTAAATGTAAAATATTTGAAATGAGGAAACTGCAAGAAGAAAACAGAACACTTCGAAAACGTTGGAGTAAGCAATGATGTGTTGGATAAGACCTCAAAATCCCAGACAACCAGAGCAAAACTAGACAAATGGGATTACATCAGATTTAGAAGATTCTGTACATATATTATTCTGTAAATAATCAATAGAGTGAATATCATGCATCAGAATAGAAAAAATATTTGCAAGCTATTCAATGAAATATTAATATCTAAATTATATCAGAAATTCAAAAATCTTAACTACAACAACAAACATGTCCAACCATTCCAATTAACAGATAGGCAAAAGACATGAAAAGATAGTTCTCAAAGAAAGAAATACAAATGGCTAAAAAAAAAAATGCTCAATTTCAGTTGCCATCAGTTAAATATAATAAGATATCACCTCACCTCTTTTAGAATGGTTATATTAAAAAAGAAAGAAATGCATGTTTGCTAGAACGCGGAGAAAGGTGAACTCTTACACACTCTTGGTGGGAATGTAAATTAGTACAGCCACTGTAGAAAAGATTATAAAGATTCCTTTAAAAATTAGAAATAGAACTTCCATTTGACCAAGCAGTCCCATCACTGAGTGTATTACCGTTAATAATACTAGTCATTGAAATATTTCAATTTTATCAATTCTAAAGTCTTAATTACTTGATTCAATTCATATTTTCCTTTTAATAATTTTCACATTTATTTATAATTACTCATTTGTAAAAAAAGAGGATAACATCACCAAAGTAAAATTTTGTGCCCATGTTTGCTTTTGGGCTATTTGTCCATTCTTTTATAAATCTGCAGGCTCTTCATAGTCTAAGAAGCATATACTTTGTTAGAACAAACATTTTTTCTCAATTTGTCATTTTTTTCAGTTCCTCATGTTGTCTTCCCCCAAGAAGAAAATTTTAAATTAAGAAATAAAATACAAGTTTTTGTAAATTATAGATTCACCTTAAAGTTATCAAGAAGGCCTACTCTAATCCAGGGTTATGAAAACATCCTTCAATATTTCCTTTTGCTAAATTTCCAGTTATATTTATTTCTTTAAAATTTTAGTTAACCTAATAGTGATTTTTCTTTTCCATTTTTTTTGTATTTGTCAAAGATATTTTCCTTCTATTTGATAACTGTGATGATTAACTTTATGGCCTCAGTAAGACTGGATTGAGGAGGACCTGGCAACAGAGAAAAGTATTATTTTCAGAATGTCTGTGAAGGTGTTTCCGAATGAAATTAATTGAGTCTAAGTGAAATAGACTTGAATAGCTTCCTTTGAAGTGGATATGACCGTCAGTTGACTGGGGGTCTGCAGAGACTAAACATAGAAGGTGAATTGTTCCCTCTGAGAGCAAGCACACTGCACTCCTACCTGAATCATCAGAATTTCAGACTTGCTGGTCTTTGGACATCAGGACTTATAACAGTGAGCCCCTCGTGAGTGCTCAGATTTTTGTGTTAGAACTGAGATACCATTTTCTTCCCAAATTCAGAGGCACTCAGATTTGGACTGCTAATGGCATACTAAATTCTCTAGCCTACAGATGACCTGTTAGAGGGTATCTCAGCTGCCATAATTGTGTCAGTCAATCACCCTACACAAATTTCCTTTTAAATATCTCTACAAATATCCTGGGATCCCCATTTATATAATGTTGTGTTTTAGTCACCACGTAGTATGCCAAAACACACCTTCTATGGGCATGTTATTGCAAGTCATTACTCATGATTATTTAAGGCTCTCTTTTGCCTTTGTGTTCTGTGGGCTACCAAGTCTAAGAAGTCTAAGTCTACTTTGAAGTCTAAGAAGGCACTAATTGTCTTCAAACCTTACTAGATTACATAGCAATTATAGATTTTGCTCCTCATAAGTCTATTGCACTGAGAAATCCATGATATCAACTATGGTGTTAATCAAGTCCCAAAACAAAATATAGAAGACAGTGTGAATTCCTTTTAAGAACCAAATTCAGTATAATAGATAAGATTTAATTTTTAGGGCTAGATGAGTGGTGGCTACCACTAGAACTACTGAGTTAAAATGTATACCATTTTGTGGGGCTGGTGCTGTGGTGTAAAAAGTAAAGCCGCCACCTGCAGTACTGGCATCCCATATGGGCGCCAGTTCTAATCCTGGCTGCTCCACTTCCAATCCAGCTCTCTTCTATGGCCTGGGAAACAGTAGAAGATGGCCCATGTGGTTGGGCCCCTGTGCCCATGAGGGGGACCTGAAAGAAGCTCCTGGCTCCTGCCTTCAGATCGGATCAGCAAAGCTCCGGCTGTTGTGACCATCTGGGGAGTAAACCAATAGATGGAAGACCTCCCTCTCTCTTTCCCTCTGTCTCGGCTTCTCTGTAACTCTGCCTTTCAAATAAGTAAATAAAATCCTTTTTTTAAACTTTTATTTAATGAATATAAATTTCTAAAATACAGCTTATGGATTACAATGGCTTTCCCCCCTCCATAACTTCCCTCCCACCCGCAATCCTCCCCTTTCCCACTCCCTCTCCCCTTCCATTCACATCAAGATTCATTTTCGATTCTCTTTATATACAGAAGATCAGTTTAGCATACATTAAGTAAAGATTTCAACAATTTCCTCCCACACAGAAACATAAAGTGAAAAATACTGTTTGAGTACTAGTTTTAGTATTAAATCTCAATGTACAGCACACTAAGGACAAAGATCCTACATGAGGAGTAAGTGCACAGTGACTCCTGTTGTTGACTTAAATTGACACTCTTGTTTATGGCATCAGTAATCAACCTAGGCTCTTGTCATGAGCTGCCAAGGCTGTGGAAGCCTTTTGGGTTCGCCGACTTTGATCTTATTCCGACAGGGTCGTAGTCAAAGTGGAAGTTCTCTCCTCCCTTCAGAGAAAGGTACCTCCTTCTTTGATGACCCGTTCTTTCCACTGGGATCTCACTTGAGGAGATCTTTCATTTAGGTTTTTTTCCCCCCCCAGAGTGTCTTGGCTTTCCATGCCTGAAATACTCTCATGGGGTTTTCAGCCAGATCCGCGTGCCTTAAGGGCTGATTCTGAGGCCAGAGTGCTGTTTAGGACATCTGCCATTCTATGGGTCTGCTGTGTATCTCACTTCCCATGTTGGATCATTCTCTCCCTTTTTTATTCTATCAGCTAGTATTTGCAGACACTATTCTTGTTTATGTGATCCCTTTGGTTCTTAGTCCTATCATTATGCTCAGTTGTGAACAGAAATTGATCACTGGGACTAGTGAGATGGCATTGGTACATGCCACCTTGATGGGATTGAATTGGAATCCCCTGGTATCTTTCTAACTCTACCGTTTGAGGTAAGTCAGCCTGAGCATGTCCCAAATTGCACATCTCTTCCCTCTCTTATTCCCACTCTTACATTTAACCGCGATCACTTTTCAGTTAAGTTTCAGCACTTAAGAAGAATTGTGTATTGATTACAGTATTCAACCAAAAGTATTAAGTAGAACAAACAAAAAAAATACTAAGAGGGATAACATATTAAGTTGCTCATCAACAGTCAGGGTGAGGGCTGATCAAGTCACCGTTTCTCATAGTGTTCAATTCACTTTAACAGGTTTCCTTTTTGCTGCTCAGTTAGTTGTCACCTATCAAGGAGAACAATGGTATTTGTCCCTTTGGGATTGGCTTATTTCACTCAGCATAATGTTTTCCAAATTCCTAACAGGGATCACTTTTCAGTTAAAATTTAAACACCTAAGAATAATGGTGTGTTAATTACAGAGTTCAACCAATGGTACTAGAACAAAAAAATTACTAAAATGGATAAAGTATTACATTTTACATCAACCGTCAGGACAAGAGCTGATCAAGTCACTGTTTCTCATAGTGTCCATTTCACTTCAACAAGTTTCCCCTTTGGTGCTCAGTTAGTTGTCGCTGATCAGGGAGAACATATGATATTTGTCCCTTTGGGACTGGCTTAATTCACTCAGCATGATGTTTTCCAAATTCCTCCATCTTGTTGCAAATGACCAGGTTTTGTTGTTTTTGACTGCTGTATAGTATTCTATAGAGTACATGTCCCATAATTTCTTTATCCAGTCTACTGTTGGTGGGCATTTGGGTTGGTTCCAGGTCTTAGCTATTGTGAATTGAGCTTCAATAACATTAATGTGCAGACAGCTTGTTTGTTTGCCAATTTCATTTCCTTTGGGTAAATTCCAAGGTGTGGGATGGCTGGGTTGAATGGTAGGGTTATGTTCAGGTTTCTGAGGAATCTCCAGACTGACTTCCTTAGTGGCTTAACCAGTTTGCATTCCCACCAATAGTGGGCTAGTGTCCCTTTTTCCCCACATCCTCTCCAGCATCTATTGTTGGTAGATTTCTGAATGTGATCCATTCTAACTGGGGTGAGGTGAAACCTCATTGTGGTTTTGATTTGCATTTTGCTGATTGCTAGTGATCTTGAACATTTTTTCATGTGTCTGTTGGCCATTTGGATTTCCCCTTTTGTAAAATGTCTATTGAGGTCCTTGGCCCATCTCTTAAGTGGGTTGTTTGTTTTGATGTTAAAATGTATACCATTGTAGCTAATTAAGTGTCAAGGAAATAACTGGCATTAACATTCCTATGTCCACAATGTGGTTTGCTTGTAGAAGCAGCAACAGCAAAACAAGGCTTCAGTCTCATTTTACTTTCGCAGTCTCATGTGAATATTAATGAGGTCTCAGTGATAGAAACTAGATCTCCTCCAAGAATGTGGCTATAACGCTATGACAAATGTAGTCCTCAGTTTTTGCACTCTGTAGTACACAGAGACACAAAAATGAGAGCAGCATTGATGCTGACTATATCAGTCTTAGTCATGTTGTATAATTAGCCACAACCCATGTACTTTAAAAACTCTATAATTTTGTTTGTGTGGTGGAACTCTGCCTGGCCCACAGTAGTAGCTAAATAAGTGTTAGCTGTTATTATTACTGTCACTACTACTTATAACCTATAAGACCAAAATCTATGTGAATCATGACCATTAACTCATATGAGTGGGAGTTATGACCATTAACTCATATCAAAATAAATATTTTGCCATGTCTTTTGGTCCTTGTCAATCCTTAAAGGACACAGGTTCTTCAGGAGATTGTCAATGGCTGGCCAGATGGGTGTGGAGGTTCATGACCAACCCTCAACCAGGTGAGCAGCAGTAAAACTGGATTTTAGTGTCTACCCCTATCAGCTCTGTTCCCAGGGAAGCCCTTAGTGACAAAACGTAGCTGTGTGTGACACCTGGGATTGTGAAAAAATGAATTTTATTCTTAAATTTTCATATTAATCTTCCATCTCCAGGGAGAAGTAGAGCTTTTATTCAGTCAAGGGGAGTAGGAGTGGTGGAAGGTGGGGGTTTCAAAGTACAGTCCAGTGTCTATCTTTAGATATCTTAGTTTTTTGTTTTTCCAACTCTGTATTTTAATTATAATAGCAGAGATTAGAATCCAGCCAGAATACTGCAAAATAAACTCTTTTAAGGTATTTATTTGAAATCTTGGTTTAAGAATTAAAATTAATTATTTTCATTTTATCTTTACTGGATCAAAATTAGCTGAAATTGAGTGAAAACGAGTCGCTTTAAGATTCAAATGTGAACTAGAAATGTGTCAGGGTATTCCAATTCAATCCCATCAAGGTGGAATGTACCAATGCCATCTTACTCATTGAAGTGATCAGTTTTAATATGGCCTTGTCTAAATAAGATCAGTCAGTGAACTCAAGAGGCTCCCATAGCCTTGGCAGCTCATGACAAAAACCTCGGGTGGTTAATGACGTCATAAATAAGAGTGTCAGTTGTTAAATCAAGAGTCACTGTGCACCTGTTCCTCATGTAGGACCTCTGCCCTTAATGTGTTGTAGTATGTAAATTAACTGTATAACTAGTACTCAGTTATTCCAGTTATTCTAATACAGCTATTTCAAGAGTCAAACACTTGGATGTTAAATAAGTTGCTAACACTGATTAGCCAGAAAAGAGAAATGGGAATATTCCCTTCAACTACATTTTTATGCTGCTCCTCTGTTAAATAAAGTCAGTAGCTCTTTTATTCATGTTATCTCTTACATCATGCCTATTGGAAGTTAATTTAGCAGAAAAAATAGGATAGAATATCTGAGCCTTATCTTCTGAAATTCATTAGAGAATGTCCCCCTGATAAATTGCTCTACATCAAACATTATATCCAAGCTATCAGCCTAAACATATTTATTGCCTGATATGCTCACTGAGAATGAGGCTCTATCAGCTTTGCCACTTTAACAGGCCATCCCAGGAGACCTTGCACTCTGCTAATTCTTTTACAGTTTATCTTCAAAGTCTTTTATAATTTGCTATAGAAAATGAAGAAGGAATTACGTCTAACTGTCCTGGACTAAGAACACTACTTAACCAGTTTTAAGTGTTAAATGGAGAGAGTCAGCTTTGAAAATTTCCTTCAGACTCTATAAAAATGCCTGTTTAGGAGGTGACCATATTGAATGCTTTTCTAGGAATGAAGAACCTATTATTTTCAGGATATTTTTCTTTCTTACAGAATTTAAATGGTGTATTCGGTTAGATTTTTTTTTTAAAAATTTATTTATTTGAAAGGCAGAGTTACAGAGAAGCAGAGGCAAAGAGGGAGAGGGAGGTCTTCTATCCACTGGTTCAATCCCCAGATGGCCACAACGGCCGGAGCTACCCCCATCCGAAGCTAGGAGCTAGGAGCTTCTTGCGATCTCCCATGTGGGTGCAGTGGCCCAAGTTCTTGGGCCATCTTCTCCTGCTTTCCCAGGCCATAGAAGAGAGCTGGATTGGAAGTGGAGCAGTCGGGACCTGAACTGGTGCTCATATGGGATGCCAGCACTGCAGGTGATGGCTTAACCCATTATGCCACAGCACCGGCCTCTCAGTTAGATTTTTAAAGTAAGTATACTTTTTAATTTTCTTCCCTAGATCACCATAGACTGAAACAGCAAAATAAATGACCTTCAGAAATTATATTGTACATTATTCTTGGACTTAGGCATGTGCATAAAACTGATACATATTTACTCATTTACTCAATATCTGTCACTGTTAGAAGCTCAGATTAAGGACAACTTTTTAATTATTTATAGAGTAGAAAAATATTTCTGAAGAAATTTTATTCAATAAAACTCATAGCCTTCCAGCAAAAAATGCACAAATACCTCTCCCATTCTAGTTTTTTTTTTTTTTTTTGTATTGTCATGGATTTGCTTTTTAGTACAGATATGCCTAGGACTATGCAGCAGATAAAATTTTAATGTACCTTAGCTGGCTACTAGAACAAAACACAAATGTTGATCTTATTGCTGGGCTGCTTCTCAAATAAAGTAAGTCATAGGCAGCTGGTGCTATGGCTCACTAGGATAATCCTCCACCTGCGGTGCTGGCACACCAGGTTCTAGTCCCGGTTGGGGCTCCAGATTCTGTCCCGGTTGCCCCTCTTCCAGTCCAGCTCTCTGCTGTGGCCAGGGAGTGCAGTGGAGGATGGCCCAAGTGCTTGGGCCCCAGCTCCCATATCGGAGACCAGGAGAAGCACCTGACTCCTGGCTTCGGATCAGCGTAGTACGCGGGCTGTAGCGGCCATTTGGGGGATGAACCAATGGAAGGAAGACCTTTCTCTCTTTCTCTCTCTCTCACTGTCTAACTCTGCCTGTCAAAAAAAAAAAAAAAAAAGTAAGTCATAGGCAATAATAACTGAAATGACATTGGCTCAAGGGATTCCTACAGTCTTAACTAACAAAAATGTTTCACCACACCAGCCCTGTATTGGGCGCTAAATGGACACAAAAAAGTGTCATTATACTATAATAGCAATATGAATGTGTCTTGCAGTACAATAGATCCAGATTTAAGTCTTTCCCAATGACTTGATTGTTGTTTGCCTTAATCCATCCTCAAGATGGCTTAGGGAGAAGGAGGAATTTGCCAAAAGTCCTCATGCTTCTAGAGCTCTGTTTCTATTCACTTCTAGGGTTTACTCAATTAGACTAGCTTGTGCCCCATGGCTAAAACATTGCTACTAGGAGTGAATTTGCTTCATTATCTCTGGTAATCAATTTTCAGTCCTGGAAATGGGTTTGTAATGAACTGATTTTAAGTCCAGGACAAACCTCGGAGATAATCATCTGTGTCTGAGTTGGTATAGTCAGTTACTAGGGAATGACATTTATAATTATACAGCATTTTTAACTTGTACCTTGAGGTTGCAGTGATTTTAGTATTCAAGAATGGTCCTAAAACTGGCTCTATTGCCAGAAAATGGTGGAAGGAAGGCTAGGAAAGCAAATAATGGAATTATGTAAAAAGTAGCTTTTGGAAAAGAAGGAATAATTTGAGAGTAAATAAGCTGATTTAGTACATGCTTTCTCAAAAGTAAAGCAGCACTACTTTTCTGTGAAAAGTGACAAGGTGGGTTATAATAGTAGAGTTTATTCTCCACTCATCTTCTCAGAATATCATCTAGTTTCAGTCTTAAGTGATCCAGGAAATGTAGCCTCGTGGTGGTACAGGGTTTTAGTAGAGTCAGGAAATGAAGCATTCTGGAATCATCAGTAGTGGGAAGATGTTTCTAACACTCCACAGATAATAATAAAAGAGAACATGAGAGGACTATTCAAAAACTCATGAGTCACCTCTGGCACTTATGGAAATTAATGACTTCAATCACTTGGTAATAAGAGTTAGCAAAAAATGATCATTAACTTATCCCTCAGGAATTCATAGACTGCTAAAACTCAAGGAAAATTTGGTTAACATTGCCAAAACAACCAAAGATAATAAATGTACTAGTAATAGAAGAAACATTATAGGGAAAGAGAGATAAATAAAAAAAGGAATGGGACAAAATAAATTCAGTTGAGGGAGTTGAATACTACAAGGTACAATAATGCTTAGGGGGAAAGACTGAACTTGACCTGAATCCTGCTCTTGAAAGTCTGTAACCTTGAAGTAAATACCAGAAATTAACTTAAATAACTAAAATGCAATATAAAACACATTGAGAATTCCTTTTATTTAATTGCTCATTTAATAAAATAAAAGTTTGTGATTCATTTAGCATGTTACCTGGCATACACTGAGATGAAGATAAATGAAAAATAGTAATGATTTTTGAAAAGAAAATGGTGAAAGACATTAAGAAGTTATAGTCTTTAAAAATATTATGGAGTTTTATAGATGAGGAATACATGGAAGGAAGAACATTTGTAGCATAAGAAAACAATTTAAGTAAGGGCACAATGACAACCACTTCAGAGCATTTTTATCCTCACATTGATCAGTTTAACCAAGGTTGAGGATAGATGAAAATGTCTGGGCATTTATTTACAACAAGATGGGAGGTGACAGATTATATACTGATAGTAGACCACCAGAATAAGGAAAAGTTCGCTGTGATGGTTAATACCTGCTCTGGGAGGTGAAAATTAGAACTCATGACAGGCGTGCCAAGAACATGCCATCCCAGACACAGAGGACAAGCTCCCAGGTGGAGATAACTCTGAGAAGGGGCATTTATGAGATGATAAAATATCTTTTTTTTTTTTTTTTTTTTTGACAGGCAGAGTGGACACTGAGAGAGAGAGAGAGACAGAGAGAGAAAGGTCTTCCTTTTGCCTTTGGTTCACCCTCCAATGGCTGCCGCGGCCGGCATGCTGCAGCCGGCGCACTGCGCTGATCCGATGGCAGGAGCCAGGTGCTTCTCCTGGTCTCCCAGGGGGTGCAGGGCCCAAGGACTTGGGCCATCCTCCACTGCACTCCCTGGCCACAGCAGAGAGCTGGCCTGGAAGAGGGGCAACCGGGACAGAATCCGGCGGAGGATTAACCTAGTGAGCCGTGGCGCCGGCCTTAGATGATAAAAGATCTTGAATACCACAATCAGGTTCTTGGTTATTGCTCTGTACATGACAGACATCTAGTAAAGATCGTGTTTAAGAAGATGATATAATAAACGTACTTCGGAGACATAACTGGCAACATGCAGGAGATAGGGGTACAAAGTAGGAAATTATTGTTCTGTTCCTGCTAGCAATGATGGTAAAGTTTCAAGCAGGACTATGTCATTATGAATGGAAAGAGAATGAATAACAAAAAGGATTCCAAAATGCTTTGAATAAGCCATATTGCAAATGGAGAGTGAGAGAGAAGATGAAAAAAAAATTCATTCAATTTCTAATTTGGTTTCCAAGGGGGAGGAAATAGAAATAATAGGAGAAAAGGAAATTTGGGGAGCTATCAGAATTTTTGCATTCATGCCAGGAGAATATCCAGTTAAAGTTCTTCAGCAGATATTAAGAAATCTTTCTGTACCTCAAGAGAAATAAAAGGAATGTATTTTATGGAGTTTGCAAACCACTGGAAAATTGGAGCAACCTATACATGAAACCAGTTAAAAGCATTATTTTTACTTGTAGGGAAGAAAAATAATAAAAACAACATATTTAAATGAGACGATGAACTTTGAGTTTTAAGGCAAAAGTGAATTTTAGTTTTGGATATAGTTTGTAGGTTAATGAACAGTATGTTCTCAAAAACTGCAAATGAATGGGTAATACAGACCTAATGGACCCTGTGCTCCTTCAAAAGTAGGTGTTATAGCAAGCTGGCTGTTTTACTTTGTAGTCTCTATTTGTCACTACAGCATTGATCCATTTAAAGTGTTTATTGTCTTCTATTTCTCATCATGATAAAGATACTTGTATAGTACTAATTCTCCCAGTGGTATTTTTTCTTTTAAGATTTATTTTCTTTTATTTGAAAGTCAGAGTTACAGAGCAAGAGAGGTTGAGCCAGAGAGAGAGATCCTCCATCATTTCTTCACTGCCTAGATGGCCTTAGCTGCCAGCACACAAAGACGGGACAAAAACGGGGACCAGTAGCTTCTTCTGGGACTCCCACTCAGGTGCAAGGGCCCAAGCACTTGGCCCATTCTCCATTGCTTTCCCAGACACATTAGCAGGGAGCGGGACCAGAAGCAGAGCAGCCAGGACTCTAACCAGCACCCATATGGAATGCTGGTGTCGCAGACTGTGGCTTAACCTATTACACCACAATGTTGACTCCTCATCAAGTTTTAAAAACCATAAAACTGGACAAGTACATACAATATATTTTTTAGGTGGTGAATGTGTCCAGTTCTGAACTTTCTGAGAGAAAGGAAATAAAAAGGTGAAGTCCCACATTCACCTGCATTTCCTCCATGGAGTCAATTTCTCAAACTGCTCTGTGAACAGGAGGGCTCAAGCAGTGAATGGGACTTTTCGTACTGAGGATGCACAAATCAGAGTTCAAGGCTACAAAAGTGTCCAGAGGTGGTGGGATATAAAGAAAAAAGGAAAATCTTCACAGGATACACCCTGAAAGTCTATGTGTGGAATCCTGTTTGGTTCCTGACTGAAGAGTAGGCTGTATATATTCACTGAAAGATTCCACTCTGCAGCATTGAGTAGTTGCAGTGGACTTGAGAGCTGACCAAAACACCAGAAGATTTGTAAGACCAGGAGATATCAGAGTAATAACCCAGGTATTAGAGTAATAATGTACCCAGTGGAGCATCCTCACTGAGCATTCCATTAAAATATTCTGGAAGGCCAGGCCCTAGGAGTAACAGTCACTTAGAAATAGGGGCAATACCTTAAGATTAGGAAAAACTGAAACAGACATACCTAAATAGCAAGATACAAACTGAGAATAAGATAATTTTCTAATCCCTGTCAGAGAAAAATGCTACACTATTTAAAGAAAAAGAGCTTATAATCTAGGCTCTCTTCAATGAACCACCTGCAATGTTTAGTCTACCATGAAAATTATTAGATACACAAGGAAGTTGGCAAAAGGTGACCCAAAATTACAGAACACAGTGGTCCATATAAAGAGATTTAGAAATGATACAGATGTTAGAATTGGCTGACAAGTATTTTCAGAATGCTATTATAAATATGTTTTAGGACTTAAAATAGATGTAACAAAAGATTGAATGATCTTAGAAAAGAAATCTAAAAACAGCTAACTAAAACAATTTTCATGACTACACTGTTGGAAGACTCATATTCTCTGATTTTTTTTTTAATTCTTTAAAAAAATTTGTTTTTAACTTTCATTTGATGAATGTAAATTTCCAAAATACAGCTTATGGATTACAATGGCCCCCCCCCCCCATAACTTCCCTCCCACCCGCAACCCTCCCCTTTCCTGTTCCCTCTCCCCTTCCATTCACATCAAGAATCATTTTCAATTCTCTTTATACACAGAAGATCAGTTTAGCATATATTAAGTAAAAATTTCAACAGTTTGCACCCACATAGAAACACAAAGTGAAAAATACTGTTTGAGTTCTAGTTATAGCATTAAATCACAATGTACAGCACATTAAGGACAGAGATCCTACATGAGGAGTAAGTGCACATTGACTCCTGTTGTTGACTTAACAAATTGACACTCTTGTTTATGGCATCAGTAATCACCCTAGGCTCTTGTCATGAGTTGCCAAGGCTAAGGCTTTCTAGTAAGCTGTAGCAATCAAGACAATGTGGTGCTGGCAAAGTAGTAAATGTATAGGTGCGTGGGAGAGGAAAAAAGATGGCCAGTGGATTTTCCAAAAAGGCGCTGACTCAAAATTATTCATCTTCAACAAATGGTGCTGGAATAAGCCCAGTTGTTATTCTTAAGCAGAGTGATACAGATGGATGCCCAAAATCAGAAAAAGTACTGATTCCTATATATACTGCTTTTCCTGTACAAACATGTGAATTATTAAGCTTAATTTATAAATTAGGTACAGTAAACTAATAACAACATTCACTAACATCAAAATAGAACAATTTAATAATGCACTACATTGAAATTCTCAGTGTCACTATTCTTGTGCTTCCAGATGACTGCTAATTAAAACAAATGTTAATTTAATATAAAGTAAGTAAAAAGCTTTGCTTATCACAAATTAGTATGAAGAAAATAAAAAGCAAGCCAAAGACAAAAAAAAGTATTTGGAATGTACTTATTTGACAGAAGACTGTTTTCCTGAGTATAAGAGATCTTCACAATATTTGTAGAAAATGCACATTATCTGTCTTTCTGTAGTCTAATTTTTAATTTGCTTATTTTAATTTAAAGTAGTTTTTAACAGATTCAATGAGATATGTAGATAGACTTCTAAGAACTTAATTTCTCCCTTGCTTACCTTCTCTCCCTCCCAACTTCCTTCCTTTTCCCTTTGTGTTTGTCTTTTTTTTTAGCTTTTGGAATAACATATTTTAAATTTAAATTATAATAAAAAACACGTTTAACAAATAAAAAGCAAAAATATCCTACTTTAATGGGAATATAGACAATGGCTGTAAACAGTAATTGAATAGAAAAATGGTCATTTCACCCATATATAGTATATTATAAAGTAGTATCATTAAAACTGTAGCAGTACAACATTCTTAGCCATCAGCTTGACAAAGGTATAAAACAAAGTTTTACAAAACTATCTTTGCAGCCATGCTGATGCATACAACTTCTTTCTTTTTCGTTTCTTTTCCTTTTCATTTGGTTTTTTTTTTTTTTTATTTTTTATTTTTTAAATTTTATTTAGTAAAGTTAAATTTCCAAAGTACAGTTTATTGATTACAATGGCTCCCCCCCCATAACTTCCCTCCCACTCGCACCCCTCCCATCTCCTGCTCCCTCTCCCATTCCATTCACATCAAGATTCATTTTCAATTATCTTTATATACAGAAGATCGATTTAATATTTATTAAGTAAAGATTTCATCATTTTGCACCCACACAGAACATAAGGTGTAAAATACTGTTTCAGTACTAGTTATAGCATTACTCATATTGAACAACACATTAAGAACAGAGATCTCACATGAGAAGTAAGTACACAGTGACTCCTGTTGTTGACTTACCAATTTAACAATTACTGGTGTCAGTAACCTCCCTAGGCTCTAGTCATGAGCTGCCAAGGCTATGGAAGCCTTTTGGGTTCGCCGACTTTGATCTTATTCCGACAGGGTCATAGTCAAAGTGGAAGTTCTCTCCTCCCTTCAGAGAAAGGTACCTCCTTCTTTGATGCCCCTGTACGTTCCACTGGGATCTCACTCACAGAGATCTTTCATTTAGGTATTTTTTTTCCAGAGTGTCTTGGCTTTCCCTGCCTAAAATACTCTCATGGGCTCTTCAGCCAGATCCAAATGCCTTAAGTGCTGATTCTGAGGCCAGAGTGCTATTTAGGACATCTCCCATTCTATGAGTCTGCTGTGTATCCCGTTTCCCATGCTGTATCGTTCTCTCCCTTTTTGATTCTATCAGTTAATATTAGCAGACACTAGTCTTGTTTGTTTTTTAAATCTTAGTTCCCACATATAAAGGACAACATGTAGTATTTTTCTTTCTGGGCCTGGCTTATTTCACTCAGCCTGACATCCCATAGTTGGATCCATTTTGCTGAAATGGTAGAATTTCATTCGTTTTATAGTTGAATAATATTTCTTTGTGTATATATACTACATTTCCTTTATTGATTTATCTGAGGATAGACACCTTGATTGATGCCAAATTTTGGCTATTGTGAACAGTGCAGCTGTAAACATGATGGTGCAGGTAACTTTTTGATACAAGGTTCTCAAGCCTTTTGGGTACATACCCAGTAGTAGGATTGCTGGATCATATGGCAAGTCTATTTCTAGGTTTTTAAGAAATCTCCACAGTGTTTCCACAGTGGATACACTAATTTACGTTCCCATCAACAATATGAATGTTTTCCTCTTTGTCCACATCCTTGCTAGCAACTGTTGCTCCTTGTGCTTTGGATTTTAGCTATTGTGACAGGGGTGAGGTGATATCTCATTGTGGAATTGATTTGCATTTCCCATATGGCTTGTGATGTTGAGCACTTTTTCATACATTTGTTGGCCATTAGTATTTCTTCTTTTGAGAACTGTCTATTGAAGTCCTCTGCTCATTTCTCAACTGGATTGGTTGTTTTGCTGCTCAGTTTTTCAAGCTGCTGATATATTCAGAAATTAATCCTCTGTCAGAAAGGTGGTTTGCAAGTGTTGTTTTCCATTCTCTATTGATCATTTCCTTGGCTGTGCAAAAGCTTCTGTGCTTCCTATAGCCTCATTTGTTTAGTTTTGCTTTTGTTGCCTGTGCTTTGAGGGTCTTATCCAATAAGTCATCCCCTACAGCATTTTCTTAGAGTGTTTCCTCTACATTTTCTTCTAGCATCTTCATAGTTTCAGGTCTTAAATTTCAGTCTTGATACATCTTGAATTGCTTTTTGTATATGGTGAGAGGTATTGATCTAATTTAATTCTTCTACATAGGTACTTACAGCTTTGCCAGCACCATTTCTTAAATATATTATCCTAACTCCACTGTATGATTTGAGCATTTTTGTCACAAATCAGTTGGCTGTATTTATATGAATTAATTTCTGGTCTCTCTGTTCTGTTCCATTGATCTATGTATTGGCTTTTATGCCAGTGCCATGTTGTTTTAATTAGCATAGTCAGGTATTATGATACTTCCAGTTTGATGTCTCTTGTTCATGATCATTTTGGCTATTCAAGGTCTTTCCTGACTCCATATGAATTTTAGGAATTCTTTTTGCTAACTCTGTAAAGAATGCCATTGTTATTTTGATGGGGATTACATTGAATCTTTAGTATTTTCTCTGTGTATCTGGATTTTTTGTTGTTGGGTTCACATGTATTTATTATTTATTATGTCTTCTTGCTGAATTGAACCTTTTATCAAAATAGAATGTCTTTCATTGTCTCTTTTAACAGTTTTTGATTTAAGGTATATTTTATCTATCAGGATGACTAGGAAGTCTCCTTTGTTCTTACTCTTGACTTTATGGATAACCTTCATCCTAATTGAGGAGTGGGCATTTACATTGTCTTTTTTACCATGCTCAGTTAGAGTTCTGAATTCTGAACATCTCTACTGTATTTCTTCTGACATTCACGCTTCTTCCTTTAACCTTTCGGCAAAGTAGCAAGACAAAAGTTATGCAGCAGCATGGACCCTGAATGAAAACTCATTGTCTTTCCCAATAAAGAAGTTCTGTGGCAGACAGTTTCTAAATTACCTTAAGTTCACCACCCAATAGGTTTGTTAGATGGTTAATTAATTTAAATGGAATGGATCCTTAGTGACTCTCATTCACATAAATAAATCTCAGTATATTGTAGATTCAAAGGACATACCTTTCCACAAAGTGCAATTTCTTACAACCTGGATACTGCTTGGGAGCAGGTACAAAATAATTTATATATGCTGCAAGTTAAACACAGCCATTTTAGATTACTACAAAGAAAAGGATTGGGAAAATGAGTTGATGCAGAATTTCAGATTAGTCACAAAGCTATTTAGGTACTTATGCATACTAATTCAATGAAAACAGCACAGTGTGCACATCTTTCCTGACCATGTGTGTTTTTTTGTAGTTCACATCCAAGTATGCAGAAATAAAACCAGGTTTCAAAATTATTTCAGAAGCTGAAAAATATTAGAGCTTGGTAAATGAAATAAAAGGGCATAATGATAGCCAATCAGCTCTGTAATGCTTACTGAAAGAGAAATTGTAGAAAGCGCTCACATATAGTGTATCTTTGCTCTTCCTGAAAATAATTTTTAGAGAAAGGAATGGCAGTAATGGTGTAAACTACTGGAAATGAAACACCTGTGGTGAGTGTTGAGCTCTTGTTTTATTATTTGCTATTGTATCTTTCTTCACCTTTACCTACATCATCACTTTGTGTGCCATGATAGCACACAACATCAATGCTAGTTGTCTCCCTGCTGGTAATTTTATTAACCTTGGGCCATATCTCAGGTTTTTGTAGCACCTAGATATTCCATACATAGTATCTAGATATTTCTGTGAACTATGTTTGTTCATTAGGATTAATTATGTCAAGTTTTAAGCATATAGAAACTTTTCTCACTGAATCAGACTCTTCAGGGTAGAGGGCTTTACAACTGTAAGAAAGCACTTAATAAATCTTGTGGAAATTTAAATTTTTTTAAATATCTCTTTATTTATTTGAAAAGCACAGTGACAATACAGAGAGAGAGAGTGAGAAAGAGAGAGAGAGATCAGCCATCTGCTGGTTCACTTCCCAAATGACTGCAACAGCCAAGGCTGGACCAGGCCGGAGCCAGGAGCTTCTTCCAGGCCTCTCACGTGGGTTCAAGGAACCAAGCACTTGGGTCAACTTCCACTGCTTTTTCAAGGCCATTAGCAGGGAGTTAAGTCACACGTTGAAGAGCTGGAACATGAACAGGAGCCCATATGGGATACTGGTTTTGCAGGCAGTATCTTAATATTACAAATCTGGCCCTGGGAAATTTTAATTTAAAAATAAATTTACCTTGACACAAAAAAATGAAATCCATGTATGTGAAGGGTCTTAAAAGCGTTTGTTTATAAAAAATGTGTATTTTGAAAAAAATGCACAGATTTCAAAGCATTTTGTTCAAAAATGAAATTCTTTATTTCCATTTTCCATGATTTTTTAAAAATACCTTCATACATATTTAAGGTGGCCCAGTTGATTTTGATGTGCAGCCCAACTTGAGAACTCAGAATGTATGTCTAATGGTACACATCAACTGGCAACAACGTAAGTGAAAAAGGAAACCAATATAATTTTCTCTTCTTACTTTAAATTATATTGGAAACTGATTTTTTTCCTATTTCTATGATAATGAATACTTGAGTTAAGCAAAAAATAATTTAGCTACTTGCTCTGGGGAATGTTTGCTCTTAAAAGATAAGTATGTGAACCAACTAAAAAAATACCTGCTTATCAAGACAAACAGCTTACTCATCAAATCTGGCTTAAACATCCTTCTCTCACTGTAGTTATAAGTCCAAAACTTTTATGTGAAAAAAATCTGCTAAATCCTGATAAGTCTTTGCTTTCTAATCTGATCTTTAAATACCTTAGTCCAGGTCATAACACCCTATAGATAATGTTTTTGACCACAATCCTGACCCTTCTGAGAAGCTTCTACGATGTTGTCAATGCTGTTGTTCCTCATGACACTGAAAGAATCAGCTTTGCCTCATCAATAGGTATTTTTTGGTGTGTTATGGGAAACAACATCATTCTGTTACATAATTTCTGTTAGTAATATTGCTAGATTTTATAAAAATATAATTAGAATATCATTGAAAGGCACAAACCACTTAGCTACAGACTGATGTTTAATTTGTTGAAATTAATGTGGTATTTTTGCAAGTGTTCCACTGATTTTTTCAGTCCACATGAGATCATGAAGTATAGCTGTTCTTGAATTTTGATGTCATGGAACTTTCTTGTTTAACCCATTCATGTGAGCCAGGTATCAAAAATCATAAGTTGTGATTTCACCTGGTTATTGTACCTAAAATTTTAAAGTATTCAAGTATCTTACTTATCTCTGTAACCAAATGTCTATGATTTTGTTCCATTTGGTGGATTTTCCCACTGTTTCTTTTATCAATCATTTTCAAAAATAGAATTTAAAGAGAAAAAAGCAACCTTCCTAAGATCATATGCTAAACCAACCAGGAAAATATTATACATGGTAACTAGGCAATTGTGACATTTACTCTAGTCTAAGCTTGCCTACACCTTTGAAATAGCCTATTGCTATTTATTCTATCCAGAAATAGTTCAACACTAACTGCATACCAAACTTTAGACAAAAATTTTAAAAAGCCCGAGAAAATACTCCTGAGTCCACAAGTTGAGCCTTGAAAAGAGGAAGTGATTCTAGAAGACCAAGCACCTTTCAGAAAAAAAAAAAAAAAAAAAGTTAATACAAGGGCTGGTGTTGTGTCATATCAGGTTACGCTGACAACTGTCATATCAGAACACCAGTTCTTCCCCACTTCTCTGCTTCTGATCCAGTTTCCTGCTTATGCATGTGGGAAGGCAGTGGAAGATGGCCCAAGTAATTGAGTCTCTGCCATCCATGTGGGAGACCCGAATGAAGGTCCTGGCTCTTAGCTCCGCTTGGCTCAGATCTGGCAGTTGTAGGCATTAGGAGAGAGAACCAAAGAGTGTGAACTGTCTTTCTCTATCTTTCTAGTCACTCTGCCTTTCAAATAAATAATAAATTAATCTTTTTTTTTTTTTTTTTTTTGACAGGCAGAGTGGACAGTGAGAGAGAGACAGAGAGAAAGGTCTTCCTTTTGTCATTGGTTCACCCTCCAATGGCCGCTGCGGCCGGCGCGCTGTGGCCGGCACACCACGCTGATCCGATGGCTGGAGCCAGGTACTTCTCCTGGTCTCCCATGGGGTGCAGGGCCCAAATACTTGGGCCATCCTCCACTGCACTCCCGGGCCACAACAAGAAAATTTTTGGTCAGTGCCGTGGCTCAATAGGCTAATCCTCCACCTAGCAGCACGGCACATGGGTTCTAGTCCTGGTCAGGGCGCCGGATTCTGTCCCGGTTGCCCCTCTTCCAGTCCAGCTCTCTGCTGTGGCCCAGGAGTGCAGTGGAGGATGGCCCACATGCTTGGGCCCAGCACCCCCATGGGAGACCAGGAGAAGCACCTAGCTCCTACCTTCGGATCAGCGCGGTGCACCGGCTGCAGCGTGCCAGCCATGGCGGCCACTGGAGGGTGAACCAACGGCAAAGGAAGACCTTTCTCTCTGTCTCTCTCACTGTCCACCATGCCTGTCAAAAAAAAAGAAAAAAAAAGAAAACTTTTAAAGTAACAGTTTAAAAATTATCCCAGAGAAACACTATGTTAATATACAAAAGACAGATAGCAATATCCAATGTGACTGATGAGTTTGTATTTCTAAAGGATGCATATAAAGACAATAAGAAGTGAACTAATAAAGTAGGGTGGAGAGAGAATACAAGAAAAAAAGCTACAATCCAGAACAAGCCTACCATTGCCACTTAAAAATAAAATGAATATTATTTTAAAATTAAGTTTGAAAAAAACTATTCTCTTAAACTGTGTGTATATTATGAAGAAGAAAAGACATTCAGCTAGAAAAACTGTCAGGCTAGTTACAGTACTTTCGGGAATATGTGGCTAAAGTTTAATATCTTTAAAATCCTCCTTAAAGGTCAAAAAACTAATTCATAAAGTCTTTCACAATTCTTAAATTTAAGAAAAAGAATAAGTGTCACTGCATCTGTGATGCATTTCTAATCCACCATTTGAGTCCTTGGGACTTATCTGATTTGATGCTATGAATCAAGGAGTTAGAAATCTTCATACAACACCTGAACTCATGTGGGTTATTTACCTCTGTAACGTGCAAATGGCATATTCAAATACAAATATAACATGTATCACAAAGGCTAGGACTCAGAAAGTTATAAAGCAACATTTTTTAAAGGCAGTCATCTTCCTAGAGTCAAAGCTGAACCAAATTCTCATGCATGAGATTGTTATTTACCAAAGACCTCTTTTGAGATTTAATTGAATTCAAGTCTACTTTTCTTTTTACCCAAATGAGAAACACCATAGGCCAGCGATGCCTTGTCAGCAGTCAACTACTTGGGACTGCCTCTGAAATAAAAGGGTCAGCAGCTGCGAGATGGATCACAAGGGTGACTGTAGGCAAGGGGCCGATGTGCCAGGAATAAGAAGTCCACTGGAGATTGTTCACCATTATGTTAGGTTTAATGGGAGAGGGCAATGACCTACAAGGAGGCGCCTGTTAAGAGCCTGCAAAGAGGCAGTGTAGAGAGAAAAACTGGAGGCCCTGCAGAGACAATAATCTTATATCCCAAAAGCAAAAGCCAATACTAGAAGTGTCTAATCATGGGGTTGTCAAACTAGCCTTATGGATGAGAGGTAACATTGGGATGTGTCTCAAGAAGTATTCAACAACATCTGAGATTATTGGACCTAGATTCTTGCCTAGAAACCTACAGACAAAATTACAACCATGGGAACAATGGTCACCTGATTAAAAACTCTCCTCCACCAGGGATTAAATCCTCAACGAAAGTCAAATGTGGTAATATAGGGACCCTGCTGGCTCACTAAATAGACCCTCCTCTGGAAAAGAGCTTAATGCATATTGGAGCTCATGCAGAGAAATAGCGGCAAGAGGCCAGTTAGGAGACAAAGTTCTGAGACAGGGAGTAGGAGTAGAAGACCTGGCACTTTTCATAACTCACTTAGGCTATCTTCTCTATCATCTAGCCTGTAACCAGGACAGATAGTGGTATAGAAAAAGATGAAGCATTGTTCTATAAGCTCAGGGATCAAAGAAATCTGAAAGTAGATGGTCTGACTCCTGACTGGAATGAGAGCATAGAAACGGAAGTGTACTTCAGGTCTATCTCTCCTGAGTTTGAGATATCTCTCAAAACTCTCTCGCTGTCTGTGGCAAGCACTGAAGTCTACAGGGAAGGGAAGAAGGTGAGGGTGGGATTAGCACATGTCACCCACTCTTGCTCAGCCTTCCATGCCTGTAGCCCAGGGTATATATTTGTCAGAATAGCAGACCAGGGAGTGATGAGTTCCCTTTACCCAGTGGTGTGCTAGACTGGACCTCTGCCTAGTCAAATGTATGCTTTCACTTTGTTCTTATACGTAAGGAAAAATAGTTCCTCTATGACTCCTTTTTTCTTCAAAAATAAAAAACACTATTTTTTGTGCTTAGTACCTTTTTCTGCAGTACCTCTATGTTGCACTCTCTGGGCTTAGTCTCTGCCCCTTTGCCTGGCTGAAGACCCGCTCTTCCCCTATTTGCTGGAACAGAGATGACTCCCTGGAGACAAGGCTGGCAGTGCACATGCCATGTCAGTTTTACTAAAGTGCATTGCTCTATGCCTTTTAATCTTGAGGTTTTTTTTTTTTTCTAACAGGACTGACTTCGTTATCTTTTGCAACTTTATTTAACATATATCCGATGATATAGCAATGGGTAACAGTACTCGTTATAGCCCCTAACATGGATTTTGCAATCTCTGCTTTAATGTCATTGATTTATTGCTAGAGTTTTATAAAAAGAAGTAAAATTTTATATAAATGTAATTTTTATCTTAATTTGGATAGAGATATGATACAATATCAGCATCTTCAGTCATTAAATGTAATTGCTAAATATAAATTGGGTAAATGCAAATGAGATAAATGTTTAAATGTAAAGTTTGATAGTCTTATCACCTTATATTCTATGGAAAAACTATCTGGGTTTGCTAACATGTTTTCATAAATTGTCCATATGAAAATACTTCAACACCACTTGAAAGTAACTAAGGTTTAAATTCAATGTGTTTTCTTATTAAGAAAATATTGTCTTAATTTGGAGATTTCTAAAGGGTTATTTAAAAATGTAAATCAAGGAAATCAGCAGATGGAAAACAAAAGCTATTAGTCTATTTGACAGAGAACTAGAATCCGATCCTCTGTTAAAATAATGAGGTTTTTGCAATGTATATATGTTAGTAAATATTTTGAAATAATCTTAAAAATCTGTTTAAAACCTGCAGCATCTTCTTTTAATAGTTTTTGTTTAATTGATGTCACTTTTCTAGCCAGTTCCAATAAGTTATTTTCTCTTTTCTAGTTCTAACTCTGCCAAATTGTTCCAAGTTATGGAATGATTCCATGTGTTAGCTAAATTAAGTTTTTATTTGCAATTCTTGGGATGACCAGAGAGACAGGTTTTGTGTTCTGTTGAAGGAATCTATTGTGTTCTCTTAATCTCTCTTTTAAGTTCTAATTGTTTAAAAAACAGCTGAATTTTTATTCAGCTATGATTTGTTTAAATATATACTCATTCTAAATCATTTAAGTAATCAATATGTATCAGTGATCAAATCTGGTCTACATTATGTCATGATGTTAAGAGATCCAATTTCAACCACATATTTTAAGTCTTCTTGGCATCCTTGACAGGCATTCAAAAAATCAAAGTTCCAAATTCTTTGAACTTTGATATTTTCAGCTGGGCCCCTGGAGATATCAAAGGATATATCTCTCATCTTGTAGAGACACCAACTAATAAGGCTATTTGAATTATATTAAAATTATTGTCAAGCTGTGAAGTGGTGCTAATTTTTAAGTTATAAAATAACATAAAATGCTACTGATATAAATGTTGAGAAGTTAAAAAGTCTAATGTTCTTGTGTTAGCCGACATTATGATTATCTTAATGAGAAAGGCCCACCAAAGATTACAGAGATGGGACTGAGCACCTGCTTGACTTGCATCCTCTTAAAGGTTCCCTCTGGTCTACTTTAACAAAAACCAGGAGGAAGAGGAAGCTAGGCAGCAGAAGCAATGTAAAGATAGGAGGCAGGCCAATTAATGGCTGCCATCAAGGAGACCCAACAGGCTAGTGTAATGCAGTGGCTTTCTATGTGGAAATCCAGGGCTTCAGCAGAAGTCAGCTTATGAAGAGCCCTGGCAGCTCTGCTAGTCAAGAGTTGGGACACTGGAAACAGAACTGCCCTGGAGTTGAAAGACTCCAGGTCAGAGCTGCAGACCTTACTGGCTCCAAGTTGAAAAACCCTTCACTTGCCTCAGCTTCCAAAGTAACCACTGCTGTGGAGGGAATGGCCAAGTAGGGTCAGCAACATTTCAGACAGAACTGTAAATTAACTAAAAATGTTTTATTTTAGAGATGCCACTTTCCTTCTCTTCAAGCCAGCTCTCCTCCCAGGTGAGCTAGGTAATGGAAGTCAACAGGATGCCTTCCCTAATGAGGTTTGCATTTCCCTTATGGTGTGTCCCATGTGAAGAGCTGGATAGGTCTGGGCCTCATAACTAGTAAGACTTAAAGCTCACCTTATTATTATTATCAGTCCCCTCCTGTCAGTTTTATCTTCTACCTCTCAATGGGAAAACTTCTTTGTGGTTTAGACAGCACTTTTCTTAAGTCCTCTACTAATGACTCTTTCCTTCATTTTAGACTCTATGAGTTTAAACTGCTTATTAGATTTGTTTTCTCCAGCCTTGAAACAGTGAAATTCTAGATGGCTATGCACATGAAACCTCAGATGGAAGTCATTTCTGGAGTTGGCACTGCTGCCCTTCTTCAGAAGCTACCTTCTACTGAGAAGTCACCTCCTGCTGGAACCCTGTCTTGACTCCTGTTCCCAACAAAGCCCCCTTTCAGCATGAAGCAGCCAGAGTGAGCATCTCCCAGTTCCCTTAACAGAAGTTAGGGTTCATTCTTGTTGGGGAAATGTGAGGAGTCATGGGTTAACAGGCAGTCTGGAAATTGAGGGTGGAAAATGTCCCCCCTCAAAAGTTATCCTTAGCAAGGTCAGAGTGCCTGCCTGCCACTCCTTGGGTGCTTCCAATCTTATCATGAGAATAGCAAGGGAGTGGTAGTGCCTCCCTTCTGAGCTCCCAGGTTATTATGAAAATAATTAGATATCTCAACCTTGTGATGGCTCTCTTGTTTTACCATGAGTAAGCCAGACAGGATAATGGATTGTAAATCAGGTCTTTTGTTGGGTTTGTCCCCACATTACTGATAGTTTCTTCTTCAAAACTGTACTTAAAAACCCCAGTGCCATTGGGTTCTTTGGGTTTTTTCCTCTCTTGGAAGCCCTCCTCCATGCTGCTCTGTCTAGAGAACTTTGACTCTAATAAATCTTGCTTTTTAAATCTCAAAAAAAAAGACTAAGATTCTCTCATATTTTTTTAAAAAAGATTTATTTATTTATTTATTTGAAAGGCAGAGTTTTCAGAGAGGCAGAGGCAGAGAAAGAGAAAGAGATAGAGGTCTTCCATCTGCTAGTTCACTCCCAAGATGGCCACAACAGCCAGAGCTGTGCCGATCCAAAGCAGGAGCCAGGAGCTTCCTCTTGGTCTCCCACACAAGTGCAGGGGCCCAAGAACTTGCGCCATCTTTTATTGTTTTCCCAAGTCATAGCAGAGAGCTGGATTTGAAGTGGAGGAGCTGGAACTGCAACCGGCATCCATGTGGGATGCCAGCACTGCAGATGGCAGCTTTACCAGTTATGCCACAGCACCGGTCCCCTCTCTTGTATTTAAAAAAAGAAGATTTATTTATTTATTTTGAAAGACAGAGTTAGGGGAATGTGTGTTAGAGTCGACCACCCGAAAAACGTCACCAAGAGACACGTCTCTTATGCAAACAGCAAGGGGAGGCTTTATTGATTATCCAGCATGCTGAGGCTGTCTGATCATACATGAGCAGAGCAGCCCCGAATAACCAAAGGTTAGGGTTTATAAAGGCAAAAACCGCAAAACCGGGAAGGGGGGAATACACGGTTGCTGTGCACGGTTGCTATACACAGTTGCTAAGATCAAAAGAGAGTACATAAAATCAAAAGAGAGTATATGGTTACTGGGGTCAACATAACCTAAAATCTAAGTGAAATTAATGTTCATCATACTCTTAACAATACCAGTTACAATCTCACAATTAGCAATTAGGACTTGACATTAATGTAAGACACAGACAAATCACATCGTCACTATGAAACCAGGTAACCCAGGGGCAACTTTTTGTGCTTGTAAGCTTGAGCAATCATGCTAGGGGGTTTCTGTGCTCTGCCAAGGGTGATATAGTGTACTGCTATTGTTTGACTATTTGAAACCATAGTTTCAGACCAGAGTCTCACGGCGGGGGGGGGGGGGGGGTGTTGGAGTCTCAAGTGCTCCAAAATTGAGTCCCTACTGTCAGGGGGCTACTTCATGTGGAGAGATGGATCTTCTATCTTCTGGTTCACTACCCAGATGGCTACAATGGCCAGCATTGGGCCCGGCCAAAGCCAGGAATCCAGGAGCTTCTTCCCTGTCTCCCATATGGGTGTCAGGGGCCCAAATACTTGGGCCAGCGTCTGTTGTTTTTCCTAGGCCATTGTCAAGGAGCTGTATTGGAAGTGAAGCAGCCGGGACATGAACAGGCAACCATATAAGAGACAGACATCACAGGTGGTGGGTTTACCCACCACATCATAATACTGGTCCCTGGACACTTTTTAAAAGAATAAGCCATTTGTTCTAGTACTATTGGTTGAACTCTGTAATTAACACACAATTATTCTTAGGTGTTTAAATTTTAACTGAAAAGTGATCCCTGTTAAATGTAAGAGTGGGAATAAGAGAAGGAGGAGATGTACAATTTGGGACATGCTCAATCGGACTTGCCCCAAATGGTGGAGTTAGAAACGTGCCAGGGGATTCCAGTACAATCCCATCAAGGTGGCATGTTCCAATGCCATCTCGCTAGTCCAAGTGATCAACTTCAGTTCACAATTGATCACACTGATAGGTCTAAGAGTCATAGGGATCACACAAACAAGACTAGTGTCTGCTAACACTAACTGATATAACCAAAAAGGGAGAGAATGATCCAACATGTGAAGCGGGATACACAGCAGACTCATAGAATGGCAGATGTCCTCAGAATCAGCACTTAAGGCATTCAGATCTGGCTGAAGAGCCCATGAGAGTATTTTAGGCATGGAAAGTCAAGACACTCTGGCAAAAAAACAAAAAAAACAAAAAAAACAAAAAAAAAAAAAAAACAGACCTAAATGAAAGATCTCTGTGAGTGTGATCCCAGTGGAAAGAACAGGCCATCAAAGAAGGAGGTACCTTTCTCTGAAGGGAGGAGAGAACTTCCACTTTGACTATGACCCTGTCGGAATAAGATCAAAGTCGGTGAACCCAAAAGGCTTCCATAGCCTTGGCAACTCATGACAAGAGCCTAGGGAGATTTCTGACGCCATAAACAAGAGTGTCAAATTGTTAAGTCAACAACAGGAATCACTGTGTACTTACTTCTCATGTGGGATCTGTCCTTAATGTGTTGTTCAATGTGAAGTAATGCTATAACTAGTACTGAAACAGTATTTTTACACTTTGTGTTTCTGTGTGGGTGCAAACTGATGAAATCTTTACTTAATATACACTAAATTGATCTTCTGTATATAAAGATAATTGAAAATGAGCCGGTGCCGCGGCTCACTAGGCTAATCCTCCGCCTAGCGGCGCCGGCACACCGGGTTCTAGTCCCGGTCGGGGCGCCGGATTCTGTCCCGGTTGCCCCTCTTCCAGGCCAGCCCTCTGCTGTGGCCAGGGAGTGCAGTGGAGGATGGCCCAGGTGCTTGGGCCCTGCACCTCATGGGAGACCAGGAGAAGCACCTGGCTCCTGGCTCCTGCCATCGGATCAGCGTGGTGCGCCGGCCGCAGCGCGCCGGCCGCGGCGGCCATTGGAGGGTGAACCAACGGCAAAGGAAGACCTTTCTCTCTGTCTCTCTCTCTCACTGTCCACTCTGCCTGTCAAAAAAAAAAAAAAAAAAGATAATTGAAAATGAATCTTGATGTGAATGGAATGGGAGAGGGAGTAGGAGAGGGGAGTGGTATGAGTGGGAGGGAAATTATGGGGGTGTAAAGCTAATGTAATCCATAAACTGTACTTTGGAAATTTATATTTACTAAATAAAAAAAAAAGAAAAAAACAGAATAAGCCATAGATATATCCATTGTAACTTATTTCTGAAGGGTGCTAAGTTTGCAAGACAAACACCACCAGGAAAATCTAAAGAAAAAGGCATACCTCAAGCAGATACAGCACATATCTGTTACTTGAAGCAAAAAAACTGTAGGAACTGTAAACTTCTAGGCATATTTCAACGCTAATATTCGTGAACAGTTGGAGGCAATCATGGCTAAGCAGAGCGGTGAGAAACTCCTGGAGTCACAGTCTTAGAGGGGCTACCACAGTTTAACACATGTTACCTCCAAAAACCCTCAAAGCAAAGAGCCAAGAAACATTCCTTTGTGGTTATGGCAAGAGAGCCAACGCAACATTTGTGAAATACGCTCAGGGAGTGCTCCATAACACAGGTATGTGTACCAGGGGAACAGTCTTTATCAGAGCCTCTTCCATCTGGGAAAAAAAAAAAAAAAAAAAAAAAACAAACTTCTTCTCTTCCTACATGTCTCTTTACAAGTGTGACTTGTAAAGGTCACAAGCATGACACAGCATCATTCGCAACTAAGATTTAATTATAAGATTACGGAATACTTTCTGTCCTCTATGTTTTATCACTGTTTTGAATGGGCCGCAGTGTATTAATAGTGGATTGCAGCTGAAAGAGCTGCAAAACACAGACTCTGTCTAAGGAGAAATTCTTAGAAAATCTCAAAGACAAGAAAAGGAAGAAGAAAAAGCGACACTACGGAAATTTGAAATCGCAGGCCTCGACAGCTTCAGCAAACATTAAAAGCATTCCAACTCCTAGACAGATAAACTTAACATCTCACACTATTTCTATTACCCACTACATCATGTCTTGTTATCAAGAAAAAATTGCAAAACACCCCAAAAAGTGAGCAAAAGCACAGTCTGAAAAAAAATACCAGAATTAAACTCAGATTTGACCCAGTTTAGAATTATCAGTGTGAATTTAAAATAAGTATTTTAAAGCAATGTTGGTATGTTAACAGTTCTAATGGAAAAAAGAGGGAGCATACATAAATAGACAGTTAGAGGGCCAGCACTGTGGCACAGTATGTTAATCCTCCACCTGCGGCACCAGCATCCCACATGGGAGCCAGTTCTAGTCCCGTTTGATCCTCTTCCAGGCCAGCTCTCTGCTGTGGCCTGGTGGGGGGCAGTGGAGGATGGCCCAAGTCCTTGGGCCCCTGCACCCGCATGGGAGACCCGGAAGAAGCTCCTGGCTCCTGGCTTCGGATTGGTGCAGCTCTAGCTGTTGCGGCCATCTGGGGAGTGAACCAGCAGATGGAAGACCTTTCTCTCTGTCTCTCCCTCTCACTGTCTGTAACTCTACCTCTCAAATAAATAAATAAATCTTTAAAAAATAGACAGTTAATGTTACCAGAGAATAGAAATTAAGAAAGAACCCCAAGAAAACTAAAGCACTAAGAAAAAAGAAGAATTATTCTTCAGTAGACTGGATACAGATGCAGATGCAGATGCAGATGTAGAATCAGTGAGCTTGAAGACAGGTCCATAGAAACTTCCCAAACTGAAATGCCAAAGGTAAAAAAAGGAATAAAATATTCACTATGGAGGAAAAATTTAAAAATGTGCAACATACTTGTAATTGAAACATCAGAAAAATGGAGAGAGAACAGAATTTTTTTTTTATTTAAAGCAATATTTGACAACAGTTTTCCAAAATGAATGGAAGATGCCTAATCAGATTCAGGGAGCACAGAGAACTAGAAGCATAAATAATAGAAATATATATGCCTAAAGATATCATATTGAAACTAAAGAAAATCAAAGACAAAGAGAAAATCTTAAAAGAGGAACAAAGGTTACAATGACAGTTGACTCATCATCTGAAACCATGTAAACAAGAAGAGTCCAGGACAAAGTGTTTAAAGACTCAAGGATGAGGCACAGTGTGGTAAGGAAATCTCACCAAGCTAGGATTCTATATTCTAAACAATTGTCTGTACAAAGGACGCATAAAGACTTCCTTGGACAAAAGAAAAAAAACTAATAGATCAAACCGGTTCTGCAAGGAATGCTGAAACAAATGTGCCTCAGAGAGAAAGAACACATGTATTAGAAACTTGTGTCTAGATACAGAAAGAAGGAACATTGGAGAGGAATAAATGAATATAAGATAAAAGTTTTTATTTTTCTTATTCATAATTAAAAATATAGCTATTTGTTTAGAAGAATAATGGTAACAATATCTTGTGTGATTATGACATACACATAAGTCAAATAAATGATAAAAAGCTGATAGTCCCATCAAGGTAGCATGTACCAATGTCATCTCACTAGTCCAAGTGATCAATTTCAGTTAACAATTGATCTTAATGATAGGTCTAAGAGTCAAAGGGATCACATAAACAGACTAGTGTCTGCTAAAACTAACTGATAGAAAAAAGGAGAGAACAATCCAACATGGGATGTGGGATACACAGCAGACTCATAGAATGGCAGATGTCCTAAACAGCACTCTGGCATCATAATCATCCCTAAAGGCATTTGGATCTGGCTAAAAAGCCCATAAGAGTTTCTCAGCCATGGAAAGCCAAGACACTGTGACAACAACAACAAAAAAAGTGACCTAAATGAAACATCTCTGTGAGTTAGATCCCAGTGGAAAGAAGGGGCCATCAAAGAAGGAGCTACCTTTCTCTGAATGGAGGAGAGAACTTCCACTTTGACTATGATCTTTGTCTGAATAAGATCGGAGATGGCGAACTCAAGAGGCTTCCACAGCCTTGGCAACTCACGACAAGAGCTTCGGGTGATTATTGTCGCCGTAAATAAGAGCTGTTTAATCAGCAACAGGAGTCACTGTGCACTTACTCCCCATGTGGGATCTCTGTCCTTAATGTGTTGTACAATGTGAATTAGCGGTATAACTAGTACTCAAACAGTATTTTATACTTTGTGTTTCTGCATGGGTGCAAACTGTTGAAATCTTAGTATATACTAAACTGATCTTCTTTATATAAAGATAATTTAAAATGAATCTTGATGTGAATGGGACGGGAGAATGAGCAGAAGATGGGATGGTTGCGAGTGGGAGGGAGATTATGGGGGAAAAAGCCACTATAATCCAAAAGTTGTACTTTGGAAATTTATATTTATTAAATAAAAGTTAAAAAAATAAAAATAAATTTAAAAAAGCCAATAGTGAGAGAAAGAATTAGGAATGCCTTATCAGAAAGCATTTATAATACATGTTATACAGTATAGTTTTTTTGTTTCTTTTCATTTAATTTTTTTTACTTATACAAGGTGAACAAATTTCATGTATTTTATATATATAGCATATGATATTTTCCATAGCACCCGCCTTCTTATTCTCCCTCCTCCTCTTTCTTATTTTTTCTTTTAATATTTATAATGACATACTTCCAGTTTATTTTATAGTCACAAGCTTGATTAATATCAGCTCAAAATACTGTATTGTCTAAGGCAATCATTAAAATATTTTTCAATCATTTCAATATTTTTCAATAGTATACATAATATGCTATCTAAATAGCATAAATATAGTTTATATAAAATTAAAATAGAGAAAATACAATTATATAAGATACGCAATTAAAATCTGACAAAGCCAGAAAAAATTAAATACAAAAGGTAAAGGAGGAGATAGGATTGTGGCAAAGCTGATAAAGCTGCTACCAGTGAGACTAACATCTCATGGGGATGCCAGTTCCAGCCATGACTTTTCCACTTCCAATCCAGCTCCCTGCTGATGGCTTGCGAAAAACAACAGAAAATGGCCTGAGTACTTGTGCCTCTGTACTCAAGGGGGAGACCTGGGAGAAGCTCCTGGCTTCTGGCTTTAGCTTGGCCCAGACTGGCAGTTGCAGCTTTTTGGGGAGTGAACCAGTGGATGAAAGACCTCTTTCTCTTTGTCTCTCCATCTCTCTCTCTTTCTTCCACTCTTTCTCTGTAACTCTTTCGAATAAAAAAAAAACCCTAAAAACAGATAAAGTAAATGCAGAAACACATAGGAGACAATTGTATACTATATACAATATAGTATAGTAGTTATTAATCCAACTATATTAGTAATTACTTCATCTGTTAGTGATCTTATTATGTCAATTATATCCCACAGACTATCAGATCAAAAAACAAAAAACAATTAAACAAGCAGAAAGAGCAACTACTGGTTGTTTTCAAGAAAACTTCCTTGGATATGAAGATGCATAAGATTAAAAGCAGGCCAGCGCCGCGGCTCACTAGGCTAATCCTCTGCCTTGCAGCGCCGGCACACCGGGTTCTAGTCCCGGTCGGGGCGCTGGATTCTGTCCCGGTTGCCCCTCTTCAAGGCCAGCTCTCTGCTGTGGCCCGGGAGTGCAGTGGAGGATGGCCCAAGTGCTTGGGCCCTGCACCCCATGGAAGACCAGGATAAGTACCTGGCTCCTGCCATCAGATAAGCGCAGTGTGCCGGTCGCAGCGTGCCAGCCGCAGCTGCCATTGGAGGGTGAACCAACGGCAAAGGAAGACCTTTCTCTCTGTCTCTCTCTCTCTCACTGTCCACTCTGCCTGTCAAAAAAAAAAAAAAAGATTAAAAGCAAAGGAATAAAGAAACATATAACATGCTAACATTATCAAAAGATAGCTAATATATGCTATACTAGTGAAGCACACTTTTCATAATAAGTGCAAAGTGCATATTATCAATAACCGATGCATGAGTTTCAAAAAATTTTTGCACCAAATTAATTTTACCTTTTAATTTCATTTATCAGGAAGCATTTTGAAGTACCCTTAAGGAAAATTTTTCTCTATGTTAAAATCATTTCTTTTCCTTATAAAATAGAGTTGTTTTACTTATACAGAGTAGATGTTAGAAAATAAATATAATTTATATTCCCAAGATAGGAGAAAACACGGTTTGGTGATACAAATACATAATAGAACTGATATCATAGAGTATAAAAATGTTTTAAGCTGAAGGAAAATATGTAAATAACAAAATCAGAACGCTTAAGCTGATGCACAGTTTAGCTGTGTTAAGTACATTCACAGTGTTGTGTGTCCGTGATGCAGAACTCATTTATTGTTACAAGATGGAAAGTTGTATATCCATTAAATAACACTCTATTCCACTGCTTCAACCCTATATAATGTTTTATAACCCTTTTTAACTTAACAAATTCGGGTTTTTAAAGATATCGATAATTAATATCTTCATAGATATTGCATTAGAGCATAATTGACTTACTTGTCAAATTATTGAAATATTAGGGGTTTAGCCTAAATACACTCTTCTTTTTAAAAGATTTATTTATTTATTTGAAAGTCAGAGTTACACAGAGAGAGAAGAGGCAGAGAGAGAGAGAGGTCTTCCATCCAATGGTTCACTCTCCAATTGGCCCCGATGGCGGGAGCTGCGCCAATCCGAAGCCAGGAACCAGGAGCTTCCTCCAGGTTGCCCACGTGGGTGCAGGGGCCCAAGACTACTGCTTTCCCAGGCCATAGCAGAGAGCTGGATCGGAAGAGGAGCAGCCAGGACTAGAACTGGCACCCATATAGGATGCCGGCACTTCAGGCTAGGTCATTAACTGGCTGCGCCACAGCACCATCCCCTAAATACATTCTTAAAGCTAAATATTTCCACACACACCTAAATAATTTATTCATATAAACTCCTTTAAGTATAATACTTCTGATTCCAAGGATATGCATATTAAGTTTTTCTCTTATTAAGTTATTTAAATCCAGCTGGTAAGAATGTATTGAAGAGAGTATAAGAAAGACATGGGAAAAAATAAAGGCAAGTGGCAGGGACTTTATTATATAACAATATAATATGTTCACAAATTGGGTATTAGATATTGTCAATGGAGGAGTCCTAAATGCAAGGTGAAGTCTGGAGTCAAATTTTTACAATGTCAACTATCAATTATCAGTGTCAACTATCAATGACGTCTCTGCAAGCTTCGATCTCTTTCAATGTATTTTATCATCTTTAAAGTTGGATCAATCATACCTGTCACAGAAACCTCTCATGCGTGCTTTAAAGATCAATATGACACAAAGTACATGAAGTGTTTGAAAAATATATAACATATTTTCAGGAAGATCAGGGATGAATGAGAGTTGCAGTCAGATCTCTAAGAGTGTCTTGCATTTACTGGAGCATGAGAGATGGTGATTAGATCAGTAGCTGCCTCCTGCTCCTCACAACCATAGCCCTCAATATGTTATCATTTGGAAAATCAACTATTAGTGAAATTAAGGGAGCCTGTGCTGGTTTTTGTTGCTATGTTACCAATTGCACTTTGTATTTTAACCAATAAGAATTTGCTACTTCCACAGTTTCTGAGGACTAGGATTTCAGAGAAGATAAAGGAAGACAAGTTGCCGATACTGTCTTAAGTGTCAAATGGAACAATTGAAGGCTGGAGACAGGAACCTTCAGAAGGCTCCATTAATCACCTGTCTGGCTGTTAATGCTTACTTCCAGCTGCGGGTCAAGTTGGGAAAACTGAATGCAGCTAGGAAAACTTGCATGTGGCCTTTGTGTATATCTTGGGTCTTGTCTTTTCTTTTACTTTTTTCCCCCATGATGGCTGGGTTCAATGGACAAGCAGAGAGACAGAGAGTGAATGTGTGTGTGCATGTGTGTGTTTGTGTGTGTGTGTGTGTGTGTGTGAGAGAGAGAGAGAGAGAGAGAGAATGGAACCCAGCAGAAAATCATTTTTCTTTAGATAAGCTAGCTGTTGAAGTAAAAGAGTGTCATCTCTACTACTTTATATCAGTTGTGACTGTTTCAAAGGCCTACCCTTATTCAGAAAGAGTAAATGAGGTGTATGGGCGTGCATCAATGTCACAGCTAAGAACACCTTGTGGAATGGGTTATGTATTCAGGTAGACCAACTTTGGGAAATATAATGTAACACAGAAAGACTTCATAAAACCCTAAAACTCTTATTTTCTCCCTCCTCCCCATGAGGTTGTACATCCCTTCTTTCTGGACACACAGGAGTCATTTGCAAAGGTGCCCTGGTAGCAAAAAGGGGTGGAGGACTGAAAAAATATCTGAGGGACTAATATGATATCAGGGGTTGGCATTGTGGCATATCAAACTAAACCACCGTCTACAATGCTGACGTCCCATATGGGCAGACATTCAAGTCCCCACTGCTCCACTTCTGATCCAGCTCCCTGCTAACATGCCTTTGAAAGCAGAAGAAGATGGACTAAGTACTTGAGGCCCTGCCACCAACATAGGAGATCAGGAGGGAGTTCCAGGCTACTGGTTTCAGCTTGGCGCAGCCCTGGTCATTGCAGTCATTTGGGAAGTGAACCAATGGATGGAAGATTTCTCTTTCTCTGTCTCATCTTCAACTATAACTGCTTTTCAAATAAATAAATATAAATCTTAAAGAATTACTTCAAAGGAAGTGAAACATTTTAAGTAGCTACAATTAATTTAATATAAACTTGTTTTAAATTGTGTATCTTTAGCAACTAATAATTTTTTTTACTAGTCAATGTGTAGAATAAGAACAGTTATAGATAAAATTTTAAAGTTACATTTTCTCAACAACTTCATTATGGTAAAAGTTAAAATTTGTGATCCTGTTTCTGTTAAATGAGATTTGTGCAAAAATATTACTCATTACTGGTTTAGATATATTCCTTGGTGTTATAGGAAATTACTTGTTTGCATTTAATGTAGCAAGTTTCCTGATTAGAATCAGATATTATAATTGCTGAACTTGGAAGTCTCATTTGGAGTTCAAGGCAGAAAACTTTGGGCTAGGAAAATGGTTCTGTTTTGATAAGACTCTTTAAATATGCACCTATTAAACAGGGACCTTGTAATTGTTCTTAAGAAAGTTCTAAATCTATGACTTTTAATGCCCCAGAGTAAAGCCTGAATACGGGTGATTTGGGAGACATTTATTGTCAGGTATTAAGATTACATTATGTGACTCATGCATATCAAAAAAAATGCAATGAAGAAAATGGCACTTCTGAATATCATAACATTCAGTAAGAAAAAGAAGCAAACCTTGGGAATAGGGTGATAAAAAAACAGCTCTTTCTCATGCTCAGAACTACTTGGTGATTCTTTTCTCCTATCTCTTTGAGCTGTCACTCAGGAGTCATACAGTGGCCTCTTCTATTGTTCAGATATTCAGTTTTTGTTTTTGTTTTTCTTTCTTGGAGACTTCCTGGATTGTATCTTCTCTCTCGTGTACTGAATTTCTTATTTGGGATATCATATTTTTATATTTCAGAGGTTCATGTTCTTTTTATACCATGCCATTTTCTTATGGATGAAGGATATTAATTATAGTAATTTTGACTTAATCTTTCTTTGCTTTCTGTGCTTTTTCTGTTCATGTATTATGCAGCTATCTACCTTTGATGCTTGGAAATTTCCTTAAGTGCCTTGAGATTCTTGACTCTGTGTGCTTATATTTAAGTCTGAGATACCAAAGCTGACAGGTAGCTCTGTCAGTGAATTGGGCTCCTGAACTGAAAGACTTCCTTGCAGGATGACAGGCGACTTGGCTCTTCCCTAAGAATTTTCCAATGCCAATGTCTATAAGTCATACTTCATTTCATTGTCCAGCTTTCTCTGGAGAAGATTTCCTCTAATATCATCATGCAGGGTTTTAATGCTAGCTTAGGAAAGACAGAGGGAGCATTTATGTAATCCGGGATGCACATCATTACCTAATGTCTCCGTGTTCACCTTTAGCTCTTATCTTCATGTGTGCTTGCCTTCTTTATACCTAAAATTTTTCTGCTTAGCTTTTTGCAGAGAACAAACATCTACAGGTTGAGGAATGGTGATCAAGTAAGTTTATTTTGGGTGAGAACTCATAGGATACAACTATTCCTAATAAAGACTTTCAAGCAATTCATTGGAAGTCAACTCCCTACAAGCTCGCAAATTCTGTTTTGTGTGTAACATCAATTCTATTTGATTTCCATGGAGCAGATTGCTGTGTTTCTCATAAAACCAACCCAGCAAGTCCAAGAACATTTGTAAATATTTATCTCCCCACATCTGCCTTCAGTCACCATACATAAGAGTAAGAGAGATACCAATTCAATTTTCTTTGGCTTAGTTCAATTAGAAATTGACATGAGGCCATGTTTAACACACAAGGTTTATTGGAGGTTTATGTTTCAGTACAAGGGAGATTTGATGGCAGGAAGAGGTTCCACTCACCAACTCTCTAATGGGAGTTTAACAAGGCTTTTTATTTGGTCAGGAATATGTGGCTGTGTCCTCTTGGTTTCTGGCTCATACTCCTTAGCAAAATGGCACTTTGGTTTTTACTCTACTCAGTTTTCTGCACAGATGTAGTTGCTTTTTTTTTAACACAACATGTGCAAAATTGTGGTGTCACTCACTACTGCCATTCCATGCAAATCAGGCATAGTGGGCCATTGGGGCATGTGTACAGGTAAGGCAAGTTCTTAATAGTGCCAGGGCAGGTAAGGGGTGTCTTTTTGTCTTTTGCCATTAGAGCCTGTACGTTCCTTGCTCCTGATTGGCTTGGAACTGTATGTAGATCAGGGGTGGCTATGACATGAGAAATCATTTGGTCTGCTCATGCCAAGGCAAATACAGGTGAGACTTGAAATTTAACAAAGCTATAGGGGCTAATTTTTTAAGTTGATAATTTTGTATGGCCTGCAATTGATATTATAAATATCCAAAAGGCCCTTGGAAGGAAAAAGTTTCCCCAGCCTTGCTACAGATGGGTGTATGTCTGGATGAGAATGGCTTGATTTACTGAATTCTATGTCTATCCCGAGAAAGTTGTAGAAATCTCTAAGATTCATTGAATTCAGTGTTCAAATTTCAATTCTTTTTTCTCCTTGTAGTTTGAGAATAATTTTTACAAGCAAAAAGTGGAAGGATATGCTTTGTGTACTGTTTTGAAATTGTAAATCTGGTTTCTAAGCATATTTTTATTTTAAAATTAATATCTTTAAGCTAAAACACTCAGATTTTCAAGAGTGAACAAATAAAAATCATCCATAATCTTTTCATTCCATGAGAATTACTATTAAAGTATACTTTATAACGAAGTGTCTGCTAATAATAATAATAAATAGAATTAAAAAGGAAGTGGGCCACACAGCAGACTCATAGAATGACAAATGCCCTAAATAGCACTCTGGCCTCAGAATCAGCCCTTAAAGCACTCAGATTTGGCTAAAAAGCTGATGAGAGCATTTGAGGCATGGAAAGCCAAGACACTCTGGCAAAAAATGACCTACATGAAAGATCTCTGTGAGTGAGATCCCAACAGAAAGAAGGGGCCATCAAAGAAGGAGGTAACTTTCTCTGAAGGGAGGAGAGAACTTCCACTTTGATTATGTCCCTGTCTAAATAGTGTCAGAGTTTGTGGACTCAAGAGGCTTCCATAGCATTAGCAGCTCATTACAAGAGCCTTGGGTAATCACTGACATCCTAAATAAAAGTGTCAATTGTTAAATCAACAAGAGGAGTCACTGTGCACTTACTTCCTATGTAGGACCTCTGTCCTTAATGTATTGTATTATGAGAATTAACAGTAAAACTAGTACTCAAACAGTACTTTATACTTTGTGTGTTTATGTGGGGGCAAACTGTTGATATTCTGTATATAAAGATAATTAAAAATGAATCTTAATGAAGAATGAGATGGGAGAGGGAGTAGGAGGTGGGATGATTTGTGGGTGGGAGGGTGGATATGAGGGGAATAACTGCTGTAATCAAAAGTTGTACTTATGAAATTTATATTTATTAAGTAAAAGTTTTCTATAAAAATAAAGTATACTTTATAAAGATTTATTTACTTATTTGAAAGGAAGAGTTATAGAGATGCAGAGATTTTCCACATGTTGGTTCACTCCCCAAATGGCCACAACAGCAAGGGCTGGACCAGGTTGAATCTAGGAGCCTGAAATTAATCCAGGCCTCTGTTTTTGGTACAGGATCCCAGGGACTTAGGCATCTACTGCTGTTTTCCCAGGTGCATTAACAAGGACCTGAATCAAAAGTGGAGCAACCTGGACTCAAATTAACATTCAAAAGTGGATGGTGGCTTTGTAAATGGCACTTTAAAAATTAACACTTATTTTCGGGAGCCTGCCCTATGGCACAGTAGAGCCTCTGCCTGTGACACCAGCATCCCATATGGGCTTCAGTTCATGTCCCTATTGCTCCTCTTCTAATCCTGCTCTCTAATGGCCTAAAAAAGGAGTGGGAGATGGCCCAAGTGCCTGGACCCCTGCCAACCATATGGGAGCCCTGGATGAAGTTCCTGGTTCCTGGCTTTGGACTGGACTAGCCTTAGTTGTTGTGGTCATTTGGAAAGTAAACCAGTGAATGGAAGATCTCTATGTCTCTCTTTCTGTCTCTCTCTCTCTCTCTCTCTCTCTATCTCTCTCTGTAATTTAGCCTCTCAAATAAATAAATAAATCTAAAAAAAGATTCATACTTATTTTGAATACAAACAAAAACAGAATAAGTAAACATATTTAAAAACAAAAATCCCAACTCCAATGTTATTTAGACAAGGTCATAGTAAAAGTGGAAGTTCTCTCCTCCCTTCAGAGAAAGGTAGCTCCTTCTTTGATGGCCTAATCTTTCTACTGGGATCTCACTCACAGAGATCTTTCATTTAGGTCTTTTTTTGCCAGAGTATCTTGGCTTTCCATTGTCTGAAATACTCTCTTGAGCTTTTTAGCTAGATCCGAATGCATTAAGGGATGATTATGATGCCAGAGTGCTGTAATTCTATGAGTCTGCTGTATATCCCACTTCCCATGTTGGATTGTTCTCTTCTTTTTAATTCTACCAGTTAGTCTTAGCAGACACTAGTCTTGTTTATGTAAACCCTTTGACTCTTAATCCTATCATTATGATCAATTATGAACTGAAACTGATCACTTTGACTAGTGAGATGGCATTGGTACATGCCTCCTTGATGGGATTGAATTGGAATCCCCTGGCACATTGTCTAAACAAGATCGGAGTTGGCAAACTCAAGAGGCTTCCATAGCCTGGGCAGCTCATGACAAGTGCCTCGGGTGATTACTGACGCCATAAATAAGGGTGTCAGTTGTTAAATCAAAAACAGGAGTCACTGTGCACTTACTCTCCATGTTGTAATATGTGAATTAATGGTATAACTAGTACTCAAACAGTACTTTATACTTTGTGTTTCTGTGTGGGTACAAACTGTTGAAATCTTTACTTAGTATATACTAAACTGATCTTTTGTATATAAAGAAAATGAATCTCGATGTGAATGGAATGGGAGAGGGAGAGGTAGATGGGATGGTTGCAGGTGGGAGGGAGATTATGGGGGGAAAAAGCCGCTATAATCCAAAAGTTGTACTTTGGAAATTTATATTTATTAAACAAAAGTTAAAAAATAAAAATAAAAACAAAAATTCCACATAATGGCAAAAATAAAATGTGTTCCTCGTTAATCACTTCTCTAGGAAGAAAACACTATCTGTGCTTTAACTCTCCACAGTCAGAAACAATAACCCCAGTGAAATGCTCAAGAGCTACTCAATTAATCAATCATGATTCATGACTGAAAAATCCTTTCACAACAGAGGCCATGTCTTATTCATTCTTATCTCTTTCATGATACCTAGATAACTACTTCATACATATTGACTCTTAAGAAAAAGATATTAAATACCCGAAAAAATGCCTCTGAAAAGAATTTAATAACTGTTTTTACATTCAGGTGCAGCTTTTTCCTTTTGCTGAAATCAATGTCAATTTAAAATAAGATGCGAGAGAAATGAATTTATTGTGCCAATGACATTTGCAAGTCAAAATGTAATTTGGTTAATTTTTCTCTGAAAATGAATGCTTATCTTTCTCCATCTAGCAAAAAAAGAAAACAAAAAAAGAAAAACAATAAAGATACTTTTCATAAGAAAGCAGTGGCGGTGGTTGGCAACACTGTGGTATAGCAGGCAAAATCACTGCCTACAATGCCGGCATCCCTTATGGCATCTGGTTTATGTTCAGCTGTTCCACTTCTGATCCAGCTCACTGTTAATGGCCTGTGAAAGGCCATAGAAGATGGTCCAAGTGTCCGTGTCCCTGCTATCCATGTAGGAAACCCAGAAGAAGCTTCTGGTTCCTGGCTTTAGCCTGTCCCAGTGCTGGACATTTTGGACACCTGGGGAGTGAACCAGCAGATGGAGTATCTCTGTGTGTGTGTCTCTTCCTCTCTCTCTATGACTTTGACTTTCAAAATAAATAAATCTTTAAAAAAAAAAACAATGCATGTGTTTAAAAAATTTTGCAACAAAATGAAAACCATTTAATTCCATTTACACAAACATTCTGAAGTACCCTCATATTTGGTGTCTGGGTCATCAAGGAAAAAGTTTTCTGAACCTTGGATGAATCTTTTTATCCAACTTCCAATAGCAGCAGGGGTTGGTCTTCCTTGGCCCTTATCCTCCAAGAAGGTTATTTTAGAGCTTGGAATTTAACCCTGTTTGGCTTATTCAGCCTAAGACTCACATAAAAAGGAAACTTTTTTTGAATTTTTTTAAATTTTTAATTAGTTTTTAACAGTTTCATTGTGATGAGTAAATTCAATTCTAAGAACATAAGGATATTTCCTTCCTTCCTCCTTTCCACCTTTCTTGTCCCTCTCCCCTCCCTCCCACCTTCCTTCCTTCTCACTTTCTTTCTTTCTATAGTTACTGAGATGACGTTTTAAATTTCCAACCACAGAAGTAAAAAGAATGATCAGAAATTACTACAAAGAGTTGTATGCCAGCAAACAAGGAAATCTATTAGAAATGGATAGTATCCTGGACACATGCAACCTACCTAAATTGAGCCATGAAGACATAGAAAATCTAAACAGACCCATAACTGATTCAGAAATTGAATCAGCAATAAAGTCCCGCCCAGGACCAGATGGATCCACTGCTGAATTCAATCAGACATTTAAAGAAGAACTAACTCCAATTCTTCTCAAACTATTCAGAACAATCGAAGAAGAGGGAATCCTCCCAAATTCTTTCTATGAAGCCAGCATCACCTTAATCCCTAAGCCAGAGAAAGATGCAGCACTGAAAGAGAATTACAGACCAATTTCCCTGATGAACATAGAGGCAAAAATCCTCAATAAAATTCTGGCCAATAGAATGCAACAACACATCAGAAAGATCATCCACCCAGACCAAGTGGGATTTATCCTTGGTATGCAGGGATGGTTCAATGTTCGCAAATCAATCAATGTGATATACCACATTAACAAACTACAGAAGAAAAACCATATGATTATCTCAATAGATGCAGAGAAACCATTGGATAAAATACAATACCCTTTCATGATGAAAACTCTAAGCAAACTTGGTATGGAAGGAACATTCCTCAATACAATCAAAGCAATTCATGACAAACCCATGGCCAGCATCTTATTGAATGGGTAAAAGCTGTTGTTCTATTGTGTGATATTATGCATCAAAAGTTCTAGTTATATCTAAGTGTCAAACTCCATTACCTGTATTCCTAGGTATTTCATTGAAGGTATTTCATTAAGTGCCTCAAATGTAAAATCTTGAATACATGTCTCTATGAAATTCCTATCTCATATGTTTTAACATAGGGTCAGATATTAAAAGGCAGCCGAGGAGATTTCTGAAAATGGCAAAATTCTGTGGACTTTGGTTTCCAAGATTTGGATTCCAAGCTTTTGTGTATAGTTTTAAAGAGGTCCTGCTGCAGACTTTGTACTGAAAAGGGTAGCTACAAAGTTGTTCCAGAGAACTAAGGAGCTTCTAACTAAAGCTCCAGTATTGGGAATTGCTGGATTGGAAGAATCAATATCTTCAAAATGTCCATTCTCCCAAAAGCAATTTATAGATTCAATGCAATACCAAAAAAATACCAGACATTTTTCTTAGATCTGGAAAAAATGATGCTGAAATTCATATGGAGAAACAGGAAGCCTCAAATAGGAAAAGCAATCTTGTACAACAGAAACAAAGCCGAGGCATCACAATACCAGATTTTAGGACATACTACATGGCAGTTGTTATCAAAACAGCATGGTACTGGTACAGAAACAGATGGATAGACCAATGGAACAGAATAGAAACACCGGAAATAAATCTAATCATCCACAGCCAACTTATATTTGATCAAGAATCCAAAACCAATCCCTGGAGTAAGGACAGTCTATTCAACAAATGGTCCTGGGAAAACTGGCTCTCCACTGTCGTGGGAAAACCGGAGCGAGCCTGACCAGCAGGCTCCAGCCACGGCTTTCTGGAATGACCCCAGGTTATTAATCGGCTTTTCAGCTTTGCTTTATGCCTCTGCCATCCGCTCTCCCTCTCCAGGAGCAGTACAACAACAATATATAGTCAGAGCTGCGAAACTAAAAATAGCATCCAATCAAGGCATAGTAACTACAAGTCAGAATAACAGGAACTTATACAGGTGTAAACATGAACATTCTGAGAACGTAACAGGAACCAAGGTTCTGAGAAAAACAAGCTATAGTCAAAACGCAGGCTTCAGTGTTGCCAGGCACGCAATGGCACAGCTGCTGGCGCTGACAAGCAAGTCCATTGCAAGCAAGTTGGTCGGCCGCACCAACCTGCTCGCCCCCAACACTCTACATGCAGAAGCATGAAGCAAGACCCCTACCTTACACCTTACACAAAAATCCACTCAATATGGAATAAAGACCTAAATCTATGACCCAACACCATCAAATTATTAGAGAACATCAGAGAAAACCTGCAAGATATTGGCACAGGCAAAGACTTCTCGGAAAAGACCCCGGAGGAACAGGCAGTCAAAGCCAAAATTAACATTTGGGATTGCATCAAATTGAGAACTTTCTGTACTGCAAAAAAAAAGTCAGGAAAGTGAAGAGGCAATCGACAGAATGGGAAAAAATATTTGCAAACTATGCCACAGATAAAGGGTTAATAACCAGAATCTACAAAGAAATCAAGAAACTCCACAACAACAAAACAAATAGTCCACATAAAGATAGGCCAAGGACCTCATTAGACCTTTTTCGAAAGAGGAAATCCAAATGGGCAACAGACACATGCAAAAATGTTGAGGATCAATAGCCATCAGGGAAATGCAAATCAAAACCACAATGAGGTTTCACCTCACCCCAGTTAGAATGGCTTACATACATAAATGAACTAACAGATGTTGGAGGGGTTGTCGGGGGGAAAAAGGGACACTAACCCACTGTTGGTGGGAATGCAAACTAGTAAAGCCACTTTGGGAGTCAGTTTGGAGATTGTTCAGAAACCTGAATAGAGCTTTACCATACAACCCAGCTATGCCACTCCTTGCAATTTACCCAAAGGAAAATAAATTGGCAAATAAAAAAGCTGTCTGCACCTCAATGTTTATTGCAGCTCAATTCACAATGGCTTAGAACTGGAATCAACCTAAATACCCATCAACAGTAGACTGGATAAAGAAATTATGGGACATGTACTCTATAGAATACTATATAGCAGTAAAAACAATGAAATCTGGTCGTTTGCAACAAAATGGAAGAATCTGGAAAACATCATGCTGAGTGAAATAAGACAGTCCCAAAGGGACAAATATCGTATGTTCTCCCTGACAGGTGACAACTAACTGAGAACCTGAAAGGAAACCTGTTGAAATGAAATGGACACTATGAGAAACAATGGATTGATCAGCCCTTGGCCTGACTGTCGAGGAATAACTTACTATTTTATTCCTTTTAGGGTTTTCTGTTCTACTTAATACTATTGGTTGAACTCTTTAATTAACACACAATTATTCTGAGTCATTTAAATTTTAACTGAAAAAAAATGATCCCTGGTAAATGTAAGAGTGGGAATAAGAGAGGGAGGAGATATACAGTTCATCACTTTGTCACTCAGACTTACCCCTAATGGTAGAGCTAGAAACATGCCAGGGGATTCCATTCCATCCCATTAAGGTGGAATGTACTAATGCCATCTTACTTGCTTAAGTGATCAGTTTAAGTTCATAATTGATCAGAAAGATAGGATTAAGTGTCAAAGGGATTACATAAATAAGACCAGTGTCTGCAAATTATTGATAGAATTAAAAAGGAGAGAATGATCCTACATGGGAAGCAGGATACACAGCAGACTCATAGAATGGCAAAAGCCCTAAACAGAACTCTGGCCTCATAGTCAGCCCTTAAGGAATCTGGAACACATCATGCTGAGTGAAATAAGCCAGTCCCAAAGGGACAAATACCATATGTTCTCCCTGATCGGTGACGACTGACTGAACACCAAGAGGGAAACCTGTTGGAGGAGTGAGGTGGACACTATGGGAAATGGTGGCTTGATCAGCATAGCCCTGACTGTTAATGAACAACTTAACACATTATCCCTCTTAGTAGTTTTTTTATCTGTTCTACTTAATATGACTGGTTTAGATCTGTAATTGATGCACAGTTATTCTTAAGTGATGAAAATTAACTGAAATGTGATCCCTGTTGAACATGGTGGTGGGAATGGGAGAGGGAAGAGATGTATAATTTGGGACATGCTCAGGCTGACTTGCCCCAAGTGGTGGAGTTGGAAGCATACCAGGGGATTCCAATTCAATCCCATCGAGGTGGCATGTACCAATGCCATCTCACTGTCCCAGGTGATCAGTTTCAGTTCACAGTTGGTCATGGTGAAGGGACTGGGAGTCAAAGGGAGCACATAGACAAGTCTAGTACCTGCTAACGCTAACTGATGGAGTAAATAAAGGGGAGAGTGATCCAACATGGGAAGTGAGATACTCAGCAGACTCATAGAATGGCAGATGTCCTAAATAGCACTCTGGCCTCAGAATCAGCCCTAAAGGCATTCGGAGCCGGCTGAAAAGCTCATGAGAGTATTTCAGGCATGGAAAGCCAAGACACTCTGGCAAAAGATCTCTGCGAGTGAGATCCCAGTGGAAAGAACAGCTCTTCAAAGAAGGAGGTACCTTTCTCTGAAGGGAGGAGAGAACCTCCACTTTGACTATGACCTTGTCTAAACAAGATAAGAGTCGGAGAACTCAGAGGGCTTCCATAGCCTTGGAAACTCATGACTGGAGCATAGGGAGATTACTGATGCCATAGACAGGAGTGTCAATTGGTAAAGTCAACAACAGGAGTCACTGTGCACTTACTCCTCATGTAGGATCTCTATCCTTAATGTGCTGTACATTGAGATTTAATGCTATAACGAGTACTCAAACAATATATTTCACTTTGTGTTTCTATGGGGGTGCAAACTGTTGAAATCCTTACTTAATGCATACTAAACTGATCCTCTGTAAAAAAAAAAAAAAAAAAAAAAAAAAAAAGAAAGAAATTATCAATTCCCAACTTGACTCTCACTGGGATTAAACATGACAATAGGTCTGCTCTGATTTCATCATCATTTAAAAAAATCATCTATTATTTTTCACTTTATGTTTCTGTGTGGGAGCAAACTGTTGAAATCCATACTTAATGTATACTAAGCTGATCTTCTGTATATTAAGATAATCGAAAATGAATCTTGATGTGAATGGAAGGGGAGAGGGAGTGGGAAAGGGGAGGGTTGTGGGTGTGAGGGACGGTATGGGGGGAAAGCCATTGTAATCCATAAGTCGTACTTTGGAAATTTATATTCATTAAATAAAAGTGTAAAAAAAAAAAAAAAAAAAAAAGGCATTCAGATACGGCTGAAGAGCCCATGAGAGTATTTTAGGCATGGAAAGCCAAGACACTCTGGCAATAAAAAAAGAGGCCCAAATGAAAGATCTAGGGGCCATCAAAGAAGGAGGTACCTTTCTCTGAAGGGAGGAGAGAACTTCCACTTTGACTATGGCCTTGTTGAAATAAGATCAAATTTGGCGAGCTCAGCGGGCTTCCATGGCCTTGGCAACTTATGACTAGAGCCTGGGGAGATTGCTGACGCCTTAAACAAGATTGTCAATTTGTTAAGTCAACAACAGGAGTCACTGTGCACTTACTCCCCATGTAGGATCTCTGTCCTTAATGTATAGTTCAATGTGAATTAATGATATGACTAGTGCTCAAACAGTATTTGGTACTTTGTGTTCTGTATGGGGGCAAACTGATGAAATTTTTACTTAATATATACCAAATTTACCTTCTGTATATAAAGATAATTGAAAATGAATCTTGATGTGAATGGAATGGGAGAGGGAGCAGGAGATGGGAGGGTTGCAGGTGGGACGGAAGTTATGGGGAGGGAAAAGGCATTGTTATCCATAAACTGTACTTTGTAAATTTATATCTACTAAATAAAAGTTAAAAAAATTAAAAAGCAAAAATCCCCTACTTTACTGGGAACATAGTCAACAGCTATGAACAATAATTGAATGAAAAAATGACCATTTTACCAATAAATGGCGCATTTTAAAATAATCACAGTTCTTTAAAACTATAGTAGAATAACTTTTAACCACTGGTTTGACAAAGATATCAAATAAAATTATGCAAAAGTATATTTGCTCAATACTGATATGGAGAGACAGGTCTTTTTTTTTTTTCTTTTCTTATTTTTTTTTACATATATCTCCCAAGTATTAGAAAGAACGTGCAGTATTTGTTGTTCTCGACTTGGCTTATTTTACTCAGTATGATGTCCTCTAGTTGTGTCCATTGCTGTAAATGCTAAAATTTCATTCCATTCTTTTTTATTGCTGAATAATATGGATAGTGTATATACATTATTAACTGAAAAAAACTGGTATCTTTTAGTGATTTGTTTATGAAACATAAAGGACTCAGGAACCAAACTAGGAATATGATTAGCTATGATTTCCCATTTAAACTCTCCTGTAATTGTCCTTTCTTGATGAGAGGACTGGGTAGGAAGCATTTTCATAGTGGAGAAGGACCCTCTGGGCCAGATGGAGTGTTTTACCAGATGTTTGCTAGATGTTTTTCTGCTAAAACATTGACTAACTTTCTCAATACACTGTTATAAATAAGTAGATTTTATCATTCTTTGGCTCCCTCTAGAAAATCAATAAGTAAAATAGCTTGAGAAATGCAAATAATGGTTGTCATGGCCTTTGCTCTTGAGTGATCTACTTTTGTTTTGACTAAATCACTTTTGCAAATTGGAATCCATTGCTTTGGATTGTAATTTGTATTTAGGATCTGATAAAGATGTGTTTCATCTCCTGTTTAATTCTTTGAAGAAATGTTTCAATATCTTGAAGCACTTGTTTAAAGTTTCTGTGGAAAGCTCTCTTGATGACTGAAGTTGATCCTGACATAATGATTGTGATACCCATCGAAAGAAAAGTTTGCTCCACTTTAATTTTTCATTCAGGATTGTGTAAGTTAAACCAGTTGAGAAGTTTATGGTGTTGGTTATTATTCTTGCTGTTACTTATCAGTCCTCTTCAATGAGGACATGGACAAGATCAGTATTTTCCTCACAATCTGATTTAGATAACAAGCTACTGCAGGCTTCATTTTCAACCTCATCTCATTTTTTCCCTAAAATTAGCTATACATTTGCAAAAATGCACACATTTCTTTGGAACATTTTTACTATAAGGATTTCATAAAAATAATGTTTCCCATGCTTCCACCAAAGTGTCCCTATAAATCTGATGCTTGTTCATGCTCCAATTTTAGCAAAATTCATGGTGCTTTGACAAGATCTCACTTTAAACCATTGCCTTATCCTTCTTATTATCTCAAAACAGATCCTGTTTATACATTATGAGCAATTAGTATGAGTTTACTTTGGTGCAAAAGAAATGAAATCCTTGCTTTTTTTCCATAATACATATTTTCATGAATCTTTTTGGTACCCCCTTATATTTCTGTGAAATCAATTCAATGAACAGAGTGACACTGATGAAAGAACTTGTTGGAACATGAGATATTAAGTCTATATCACAGGAAAAAGCAAAATGGCCAAAGGAAGCATATTTATATTCCAAATAGCTTTATCCAAGGTAAATAATTTCCATGTTAACGCTAAAAATATAGTATCATGACATGATAAACATGTCATCAGTGGCTGTTTGGAATAGAATATAGTAGTTTGTCAGAAAGTAAATGCTTGTTGTCAAATTTTAACTTAAATAATTACTGTAGCCAAGTTACCTAGTAACAAGAGAACAAGCTATTAGACCCAAAACATTGTCTCTCTTTTTCCCATCTTCATCACTATATTGTTGTGCTCCCTGCAAGGAAATGGGATAGTTGAGGAATGATAACACTATTAAAATGAGATTTTGTCACTTGAATATTAATATTACCGGTGGGCCGGTGCCGCGGCTCACTAGGCTAATCCTCCACCTTGTGGCGCCGGTACACCGGGTTCTAGTCCTGGTCGGGGCACCGGATTCTGTCCCAGTTGCCCCTCTTCCAGGCCAGCTCTCTTCTGTGGCCCGGGAGTGCAATGGAGGATAGCCCAAGTGCTTGGGCCCTGCACCCCATGGGAGACCAGGAGAAGCACCTGGCTCCTGCCTTCGGATCAGTACGGTGCGCCGGCCGCAGCGCGCCGGCCGTGGCAGCCATTGGAGGGTGAACCAACGGCAAAGGAAGACCTTTCTCTGTCTCTCTCTCTCACTGTCCACTCTGCCTGTCAAAAAAAAAAAAAAAAAAAAAAAAAAGTACCAGTGAGATAATTACATTCTGAATGCTCTCTAACAAAATTCATCTCATAGTCTTTTTCTAAAACCCTAGGGCACAAATCTTGCAACTATTCTTCCACATCCTAGATAATTTAGCCAAATATTTGCCACTGACCCGAATCAAGGTAATTGTGAATTTTAATTTAGATTTCCTTCCAGGCACAGGAAACAGCAAAATGATCCACTTGAATTTCTGCTGAATGGAAGAATTCCTTCACTTCATTTTTACCTTTTTTTGAAAATAAATATTGGCATTTTTTTCCTTTTCTTATATCCATAACACATGGAAAGTGATTTTTTTAAGATTTATTTATTTATTTGAAAGTCATAATTACACAGAGAAAGAAGGAGACAGAGAGAGGTCTTCCTTCAGCTGGTTCACTTTCCAATTGGCTGCAATGGCTGGAGCTGTGCCAATCCAAAGTCAGGAGCCAGGAGCCAGGAACCAGGAGCCAGGAGCTTCTTCCAGGTCTCCCATGTGGGTGCAGAGGACCAAGGACTTCAGCCATCTTCTGCTGCTTTCCCAGACCATTGCAGAGAGCTGGATTGGAAGTGGAGCAGCCAGGATTTGAGCCAGCTCCCATATGGCATGCCGGCACTGCAGGTGGAGGCTTTACCCACTATGCCACAGCCCTGGCCCCCATTTTTATCTTTCAAGCTCAGTCTTATACAATGTGGGTTATGCTATCACACCCTGCAAAATTTCTATAGATATGTCTTAGGACTGGTATCCTGTTTAAGCTAAACAGAGTGAATTGACTATGAAGACATGGGCATAGGCTGAGGAAAAAGAACACCAATATAATGCTCAAGACAATGAATATAGGGAGAAATTTTTTCACTTAGTATATCCAGAGGCTTGATCCATAAGAGGCCACTTCCATCTAATGGAGGACTTCACCTAAGCATATCTTTGTGGATTACATAATAGCCAAGTCAGCATGATCAATTAATATCGTAGAATCAATTATTTCTCATTATTGGGCATTTGTTCTCTAAAGACTTGTAGTGAATCCAATATTCCTTCCTGAAAGTGAAGTAGTATTATGCTGCAAGATATACAGCTTTATACCTAATCTTCAGGAAACACAACTAAAAGTATACTTTTGGGGTTTTACCACTTGAGAATATTGTTTTGCATAAAATCAATAGTATCATAGGTGTTAAGTAGAAGCACAGCTCTAACTGAAGAGGAGGATAGCTCGAATTCTTCAATGGTTCTACAAAGGACATACCATGAAGTATGGCAGAACAGTCAAAATAAATTCTTCAGCAGTGAAGAATAGCTATGAAGAAAAATAATGTCTCTAAAGTAAGAGGTTTATTAAATTCTTTATCCACTAAATTAAAAGGAATGAAAGATATACTCTGAAGGGTATTACAATTTACACCATATCGTTACATTGGTATGGCTTTGCTAAGGTTTATATATCTGTGGGCTTTATTTCTAACATCTATCACTCCTTTTAAAGGTAGAATTCTTACAATTTTCTATTCCGTAGGGTGAACTACTGATGGATAAGCATAATGCCCTGTGATGAAAAGCTGGTTCATACTCCTGATGATAATTTAAGAGAGAAAGCTCCTACCACATACAGCTGTGGTATTTAGCCTGCTTCCCAAAAGGGGACTCTACAATCCCTAAAAAAGAATTAATATGTAAGTTTTTGGAAAACTGAAGTCAATTCCAGTACTCAACAAGTTTTTAATAAACCAAAGTTGAGAAATAAAGGAGAGTCTGTAGAATCAACATACCTGGGAAATCTTTCTTAGTCATTGAAATCTCACAAACTTGTTCTGGTGAAGGCATGTTGTTTTGGTTTATAAATGTAGTGGTTGGGAAGAGCATCCATGCCTTATTCCTGAGCATCAACCATATAATTTCTCCCTCTAGCATCATTTATTTTGTGGGTTAGGTAGCCACTAAATGCAATTGATTTTTCAATTGCTAAATAGACTTTCCTTTCTCTTGACTGAAGGAGCACACTTTCCTGGGATCAGAACATATACTAGGTAATCTGCCTCTTCTTTGGAAACTTGAGATTTTGTTGGGGAAACTGTATTCTCATTTTGCTAGATTTTGAGTTTAATGGGAGGCATAAGAAAACATCCTTCAGGTAAGGGTTTAACGCCATGGAAACAACTGCTTCAATAGCCCTGAGACCTTGAATCATTCTGTTCTTTACATTTGATCTTAAAATATACAAGATAGGAGTATTTCAGGGAGACATGGACCCAAGAGCCCATGTTTGGACTTTCCATGTTAATTAACTGGAAAAATCATTCTAACTATTATACTTAAAAAATGGATTAAAAAACATAAACCAGGGGAAGCTAGGTGTGGTTCCCCATCTGTGACAAAAAGACTAATGTGAGCTATTCATAGGTGAAATGGGCTGGTGGGTATATGGCAACTCTTTGTATTACTATCTCTCAATTCTTACAATTTTTGTCTTATAAATTTAAAACTATTCTGGAGCTGGTGTTGTGGCATATTGGGTTAAATTGCAGCCTGAGACATCAGCATCCCATAAGAGCGCCAGATTTGAGTTCTGGGCGTTTTACTTCCTATCTAGTTCCCAGCTAATGGCCTGGGAAAAACAGAGGAAGATGGCCCAAATATTTGGGTCCCTGCCATCAACATAGGAGACCTAGATTAAGCTCTTGCCTCCTGTCTTCAGCCTGGCTAAGCACAGGCAATTGCAGCCACCTGGGGAATGAAAAAGAGGATGAAATATCTCTCTCACTATGTCTCTCCCTCTCTCTGTAGCTCTTTCAAATAAATAAATAAAACATCTTTTCAAAAATTAAAACTTTTTGAAATAAACTGTTAAAAAAAGGAAGATAGTAGAAAGCCAAAGTCATTTATATTCGATCACCTTTCAGATCAGAGACATGTAATGATAAATGTAAGGAGATAGCAAAGCATCAGCCAAGTCTTAGGTGTTTACGGTTAATATTGTTTCATGTAGCCTTTACATGTTAAACAAGCGATGGGCATTGTGGTTCGGAAAGGTAGGCCCCTATGTGGCATGCCTGCATACTGTATAGGATTGCCCATTCTAGTCCTTGCTGCTCTGGTTCTGATTCAGCTCTCTGCTAACACACCTGAGAGCCATCAGATGATGGCTCTACACTTGCCTCCCTGCCATCCATGGGGGAGAGACAGATGGTGTACCAGATTCTTGGTTCAGCCTGGCCCAGTCCTAGCTGTTACAGCCATCTAGGAAGTGAACTGGTGGATGGAAGATCTCTTCCTCTCTCCTTTTCTTTCTGTCCCACTGCTTTGCAAATCAATAAATCTTAAAACATAAGTGTTAAGTAAAAAAACAAATGGACCCAAGATATTTCTGAGGACAGCTTTTGGTGGCACAGCAGTGTAAGCCACTGCCTGAGACACCCACAGCCCATATCAGTGTGCCTGGTTTGAGATCCGGCTACTTTGTGCTTCTGAACCAGCTTCTTGCTAATGCACCTGAGAGGTGGCAGATGATGGCTCAAGTACCTGAGTATCTGTCACTCAAGTAAAAGATCCAAATGGGGTTCCTGCCACCTGGCTTCAACCTGGAACAGCCCTGGCTATTGAAGGCATTTAGGGAGTACACCAATAAATGGAAGATTCTCTCTCTCTCTCTCTCTCTCTCTCTCTCTCTGCTGTGTGTGTGTGTGTGTGTGTGTGTGTTGTGTATCTTTCTGTCACCCGGACCTTCAAATAATTCAATCTTTTAAAAAATAAAGGTATGTCTGAATTTCAAGTAATCAGCCTCAATCTAATAGAATGGCACTTATAGCCTCAATTTTTTAACACAATCTGTGCTTGCTTTTCTTTTAGATGATTTTAGAAATGCTTCTATTTCCATCTGATACACTAGAAGGAAATCAACTCATTTGTAACTAAAGCATGACAGATGTGAACAGATGTGAGGGCAGGTACTTTATGCCCACTTGAGTCACTGGGTCATATTTTTTGTCTTATGTGAAAAATACACTTTTCTATTGATTAAAGAAATAAATCACAATAGTATATATCTTGTGAGACTTCTTTAATGCATAAATTTAAATATTACATGATTTACCTGGAACTCTTAAGCCAGACTAAAGTATCCCATAATTTATAAACTATGATTTACTAAAGTGATTCAGGGCTTTGTCATTGTCACCATAAGTACTTGTAATTTTGGCCCTGATTATTACTATGCACTACATGGAACATTGAAAGCTAACCTTGGTGATCTATATTCCAATGTTGTATACATGCCCCTCATTTTTAATTTGTATTCAGATATTCACATCAGGAAGCAAGAGTCTAATTGATTGTTCTAAAGACACAATGCATACTACATCAAAATAATTGGAAATTTGGGACGCAGCCTTGTATACATAATGCATTTTTCCCTAGTTAGGATTTCTTTTGAATTTGATGTGTGCTGAAAATACAAACATTTGGAAAATTATTAATATGTCAATTTATTATTGTGAATAAGCTGATTTTCCTAGGCATAACACATAAAACAACAAGACAGTGAAATATTAGGCACTTGTTTTATGGATTAGTGTAACTGAACTTTGTTCAAAATTGACTTTTTAATTAAATCAGAAAATTTAGATGAGCTCAGTTCAAATTCTGATTCTCCATCTATAACCGAGTTTAACTTCAAGCCTTATTAAGCTCTTTACACCTCTTTTCTATTCTAGAAAAATGTCATAATTCATTCATGGTACTTTTGTGAGAGTTTTATGAGATAAAATATGTGATTGACCCTACAGGCTTTGGGGAAATGTGTCTATGTTTATTTTCTACAAATTATTAACAACCTTAAGGGCCATGGAAGCTACAAAAGTAACTAAGATCAAGGGAAATTAGAGTTTATGAAAAACAAAATTCTATCCTTTTTTTTTTTTTTAACTCTGAATGCATTAAACCAGTGGATTTTTTAGTTCAAAGGAGGAGTCTGGTAATTGAGTGGCAAGATATAACTGTTACTATGAACACTTGTTAATTAATTAGTTAATTATTAAGTCTCTAAAGAGTAAGGAAAGCTAACAGCCCCTCAGGACTCCATCCCCCATCCAATTTCTACCTTGCTGCCTAAGCTTCCTTTCTCTGCAGCAAAATGGGCAATGGAGGAGATGTGCTGAGTCAGCAACCCAATTTGAAGATTCCTCATGATAAATCATTATGTAATTTTACAAGGTACTTTGCATTTTGAATTTTCTAATTTACCATAAGTCCATGAGCAAAAATAAGTTTGGTGTAGTATCAAAAAGAAATTGGTAAGAAAACTTGGCCTGTATTATAAATTTGCCCTGGCCTTATCATAAATTTGAGAAGAAAAGAAGGCTGAGAAAAGAGACCAATTGAGTGGTTGTGAATGACAACAAATTTTTAAAATTTCTGAATCTGGAATGTTGTAGGCCCATATCTATAATATGTGATATCAAGCACATGCCATTCACATCCATATTCGAATAATGTTGAGTAGGCCGGCGCCGCGGCTCACTAGGCTAATCCTCCGCCTAGCGGCGCCAGCACACCGGGTTCTAGTCCCGGTTGGGGCGCCGGATTCTGTCCCGGTTGCCCCTCTTCCAGGCCAGCCCTCTGCTGTGGCCAGGGAGTGCAGTGGAGGATGGCCCAGGTGCTTGGGCCCTGCACCCCATGGGAGACCAGGAAAAGCACCTGGCTCCTGGCTCCTGCCATCGGATCAGCACGGTGCGCCGGCCGCAGCGTGCCGACCGCGGCGGCCATTGGAGGGTGAACCAACGGCAAAGGAAGACCTTTCTCTCTGTCTCTCTCTCTCTCTCACTGTCCACTCTGCCTGTCAAAAAAAAAAAAAAAAAAAAAAAAAAAAAAGAATAATGTTGAGTAATTTTGACTGAGCCATTAAAGACTTTAACCTATCATGAGAAAATCAGAAAATTAAAAAAAAATATTTTGAATAACAGTGAGGCATGCATGGGACACATATACAATGGTGGTCGTATAAGGTTAAATGGAGCTGAAGAATACATATTGCTCTGTCATAACAAAACCCATAACTCATGTATTTGTGGTGACTCTGATGCAAATGTCTTGCACTGCCAGTCATACAGAAGTATACCATATGCAATTATGTATGTTACATAATTCTTGATATGATAATAAAGAACTGTTTCTGGATTGTATATTTGCTTTTTAGCATTATCTTATTAGAGTTTAAATTATTCTATGTATACAAAAAGTTTAGAATAAAATATTAATGTGTTACATGGGTGGCAGCCTCATAACATGTGTCCTGACTGTATAAAAAGGCCATGTGGAATGACTGACCTATACAATCTGGATTTCTGTATGTATACTCTACAACGTATGCACTTAGACAAAATTGCCTAACAATGCATTTCATAGTACTTACTCCTTTTTGAAGCAGAGAATTATCATATTAATTTGTAAAACATGTTATAGTATCCCACATATGTTCACATTGTATTTAGAAGTCCAAAATATACAAAAGTGATATTCACCTAAGCCTTCACCGCCTGCATATCTGGGATGAGAGTGTTGGAAACAAGTAGATAATAGGAAATTTATTACAGTTTGGTAACATTAGTCATCAGAACAAACTGAAGTTATGTCACTTACACAATCTCACTTAGATTATTCAGTCTGTCAGATCTCCTGGTTCTCCTGCTCCTCTCCAAATTTGGCAACTCCTGCCCAAGCCAAACCTGGGATGATTGTGGAAGTTATTAACTTAAGCTTCAGAGTCATCCAAGACACAAGTTCCTTTCATGGCTCTGGGATATATTCATAAAGTAATACATTTTTGTGAAAGTTGCAAATTTAATATGTAACCCACAACTGATGAAAAACACTTCCCCTCTAATTTCCTCTACATCAATCTTCTTGTGGGTAATGTTGGAGTGGTTATGTGAAGCTTTGGACTCAGCCCATGGGGACATTTAGCAGAGCAAATATATAGTACAAGTTCACGGTAATATATATTTTTGAGATTTGCAGTACTGCTGTCTAAGTTAAATTATTGCTGGCCATCTTCTTGAAAGGCTTCTAGGAATAATATAGTCAATTACATGAGTAAGGAACCTTGAAAAGTCTTCAAATTTTAAGGCTTTATTTGACAGAAGCTTCACAAAGGAGCTTCCGGATTTGACAGCAATGGTACAGTATACCATGGCAGTACCAATTATCAATTATGAAGCTAAGGAACTTTCCTTAAATTGGTACAGTTATTTTAAAGCAACCAATTTTAAGTTGTTAACTTTCAAAAGGAAATTTTTATTAATCATGCCACAGGAAAGACAGAGTTACTTTTCTAATATCTCTACAGGGGTATTAAAAAAACACACCATATGAAGAGGCAAAGTGTATACAGTCATCGAAGCAGAGAGGAAATGTATTATAGGGATGAGTCACACAGCAAATTATAACAATTAACTATTTCCTTTTTCCCCTATGTGTTTTCTGAAGCACTAGATAGCTTTTTAAAATTAATTTTTTTCTGCTGTAAATATGTATGTCCATTTTTCATTGCTAATTTTTTACTTGCAATCCTAACCCTCAACCAAAATTCCAATAATCATTTCAATTTCAGGCACCACAAAGCCTAATTCCTCCCTGGGAGTAATTAATGTGAGTTTATAGCTCCAGCTGAAGTGATACCTTCAAATATGTGTTGTGACTGCAATCTCAGGCCTCTGCCTTTGCACCAGCAACCCCTCCCCTGCTCTCAGCCACCCAGACATCCATCAAGGGGTTATGTAGGTGTTTCAAATTCTCTTTTCATTTTGTACTGCAGCCATGGAGAGTAGGAGCAGTACTTCAGACTAGCACCCTTTCTTTGACCACACTCAGTTTCTACATAGAAAGGAAGGGACAACCAACTGGAATATCCTTGGAATTTGCAGGCCCCATAGAAACAAACAAGTGTGCTATTCATTTTTTCTATCTCCTTCCTTCCTTCTTTCCTTCCTTCCTTCCTTCCTTCCTTCCTTCCTTCCTTCCTTCCTTTTTCCTTCCTTCCTTCCTCCCTCTCTCCCTCCCTTCTTTTCTATTTCTTCTTCGTTTTTTCCTCTTCATTACACAGCAGACAATTGATGAAAGAGGCTCCATCCAGTAGTTCACTCCACAAATGGTTGTGATGGCCAGGGCTGAGTCACAGCAAAGCAAGGAACTGAGACTCAATCCAGGATTTCCACATGGGTGGCAGGGACCTGATTACTACAGTCATCTCTGCTGTTTTTCAGGGTCAGCATGCATTGACTGCAAGCTGGAGTCAGGGACTTGGAGTCAAGAAACCCAGGTACTATGGTATGGGGTAAGTGTGTCTTAATTGCTAGGCTAAATGCCTGCCCAGAGAACTGTGCTTTTCAACTCACTCTGAATAATTTACTATCTCATTACTATCTCATAATTTAGCCCAAATGATGATACTATTAACATTCAATGTGGGTTTCTGTTTTCTCAATCCTCTGGACCAGGATTTTATTTTTAGTCTTCCCATAACCTCCAGGAATTTTGATCGTAAAATTCCATATTCTAAGTCTACTTCTTGATATATTACAGATGCGAAGTCATAGCAATGGAATCCAAACTGGATTTCTTGCTGAAGTCTTGAAGATCCTATTTTTGGTGTCTAAACTGAATATGAATTACTCGTTTCTGTTTTCATTTTCACTGCAATAAATCCTAATTTCTACTCCCAATCCACCAACCATAAAAAAAAGATTGATCTCATGCTAAGAAAAGGATCATGTACACAAGGAAACAAAAGAGTGAAAATACATGAATTACTTGATGTTTCTAGTCTTTTTCTCCCCCTCATTTTCTGTGGATACAGAGAAAAATAAGGAAAATAATTTCAGAGATAATATTTCTGTGTACGAAAAAGAAAATGAGAAAGAAAAGTATATTAAATTATAAGCACTAACTTTTCTGACACTTGATAATATTTAATCTATTTCAAGCCAGTGATTGAGTTACAATTTATGAAGAGTGAAAAAAGGAGGTAGCTTTGGTTCCACTTGGAAGTAACTTAACCTGACATCCACCAGTAAAGCAGTGGTATTGAAATTGTCCTCCTGATATTTTTCAAGGTCAAGAGTTTGTTTTTAAGGTAACAAGTCAAAAATTAGGATGAACATCCATTTAGACAAGTTTCCTATTTGAATTACTATCTTTTCATTTGAGTAACAAGAAGAATCATTTACATTATAAATTAATAATTTTATAATTTTCTATAGATATTCTGATGGACATTGCATGATCTGGCCACTGAAATTTACTTATTCTTTGTTATATTTTACCAACCATGTCACAGAACAGAATAAACACATTTCTGATAAATATACTAATCTAGAGAAATTAAGATACCAATTGACAGTTATGTTAGTTGAAATAAGAACTCAACCCTTAAAATGGTGAAAGTTGTTTTTGCTGTTGATTGCCAATCTGTTTCCTTTTTCCATGCAAAAATTTTGTATGATCATTTAAGCACTCAGTTCCACAAACATCTGATTTTCTGTGCATTTTCCAATCACATTGCAAACCTGCTTGGATTATAATATGTTAAATAATTCCATTTATTTTAACTTGGAACAAATTGATGCTCTTAAAGGAATAAATAAATTTTCTAAAAACTCACCAACACAGCTGGAACTTAATGAACCATCTTGTCTCTCAGTCCAGCACCTTTATCCTATCTGATACGCTCTCCCTCTGTACTGCTGACAAACGATTACATTATCTTCAGTTTACTTGGGACTGAATAGGTACAATCATAAAGTTTTTAGGTCTTGATAGATATGTCAATAAAAGTGCCATTCAATTTCCTTATTTTATAAATGAAGAAATAAAAATCCAGAGGTGTTAAAGGTTTTACACACCTAAAGTAACACACTTAAATGGTGACAGAACTATTTTAATAATAAGATCAGCTGAAATATGTTAACTAAAACATATGGTCTGGGGTAATCAGAAGAAATTTGTATTTGACATTGAGTATAGCAAAAAAAAAACCTAACTAATTTAGAGCAATAGGATTTTATCCAAGTAGAGCTCATGGAAGAAAATACTGCTATGTTCAACTTTTCATATATTAAAATATGCTCAAGAAAATTACTTTAAATAAATCCAAATTTTCATATAAAAAGTAAAATTTTAATGTAAAGTAATGTATTACTACATGTGAAAAACATTAATAGTTATTAAATTGCTATATAGGTTATTATTTTCCAAATTTCAGACCAATTGATAAAACAAGTTCATGGGAAAATGAAATTAAAAGAAAAAAATTACTTTGTTGCTCGAAGTTTTGAAATCCATGCATAGTTTTGTTTCATAATACATATTTCTATGAACTGTTTGAAGACACCCATATTATGGATTCCAAATCATAAATTAGCAAAGAAATACTAATAAGATTGTTTTAATTTTATATTTATTGAGAGGTAAATAGCTAATACTTTTTTAAAAGATTTTATTTGTTTATTTGAGAGGTAAAGTGACAGACAGTGAGGGAAAGCAGAGAGAAAGGTCTTCCATCTATTGGTTCACTCCACAAATGGCCACAAAGGCAGGAGCTCTGCTGATCCGAAGCCAGGAGCCAGGAGCTTCTTCCTGGTCTCCCATGTGGGTGCAGGGGCCCAAAGACCTGGCCATCCTCTACTGCTTCCAGTGCCAATATGGGATACCAGCACCACAGGAAGAGGATCAGCCTGCTATACCACAGTGTTGGCCCCCTAAGTTTTAAATATAGTTGATACAAATTATTAAAAAAAATTTAAGTGGGGGCTGGCACTGTGGACAGTGGGTTAAGGCCCCAGCCTGCAGTGCTGTCATCCCAGATGGGCGCCGGTTCTAGTCCTGGCTGCTCCTCTTCTGATCCAGCTCTCTGCTATGGCCTGGTGGGGGGCAGTGGAGGATGGCCCAAGTCCTTGGGCCCCTGCACCCGTGTGGGTGACCTGGAGGAAGCCCCTGGCTCCCGGCTTCGGATTACCTCAGCTCTGGCCATTGCGGTCATTTCGGGAGTGAACCAGCGGAATGGAAGACCTCTCTCTCTGTCTCTACCTCTCTCTGTAGTTCTGTCTTTCAAATAAATAAAATAATTCTTAAAAAAAATTAAGTGGTTATAGTTTGATAATTTAAACATGCATATTTAAGTAACACAATTTTCTTTCTCATAAAGTAAATTGGCAATTAAAATGCTAATATTGAATACTCTTGAGTACATGTGAGAGAACAGCATTTTTCAACATAAAAAAGACAAAAATATTCACACATCTTGGCTAGGTGTTTTCTGTTTCTCTAAATATCTATTTAAGCAAAGAGGCAGGCTATAGTTGAGGTAGATGGCAATATTTAAAAAATTTGACTTTCAAAAAATAAGTTAAGAAAATTAAAGTACCTTTATAAGGGGAACTAGTTTATAAACCATGAAAATGGTATCAAAATTCTTCTCACTACCCCTGGAGGAAAGCTCATTTTTTAATTAAAATGAGGGATAAAACATAATTTCATATGAATTCAAAATTATTAGCTTGACTTTAAATTATTTTTAGAAAAATGTGTGGATTGTTTTCATATGAAACTTAGATTGTCTTCAGGTACTTTGGATTACTTTTCAGATAAAGATGCCCTCCCCCGGGGTTCCCTATGAAAGAAAATCATAGGGCATTTGGCACAGCACGGTGGTATAATGCCGCTTGGCACTCCCACTTCACATATCCATGAGCCTGGGTTCCAGTCCTGACTCTATCCTCAATCCCATCTTCATGAGAAAATGTACCCTGGGAAACAGCAGGTGATGGCTTAAGTATTTGCTTGGGTTGAGTTCCTGGTTCCTGGATTTGGCCTGGCCCAGTCCATATAGACAGGTAGAAAATAGATTCTCTCTCTCTCTCTTTCTCTCTCCCTCTTTCCAATAAATGAGTAATTTAAAAAAATTTAAGGATCTCATGGAAAGGGAAAGGAAACAACATGGGATGCATATTAGTTTCCTAGAGCTTCCATAACAAATAACCCAAGACTGAGAAGTTTTATACATCAAGGATTTATTTTCTCAGTCTCAAGGCTAAAGTCTGAAATCACGGTTTTGACAGGGCCATGCTTCTCCTGAAGGCTCAAGAAGCGAAACTTTCCTACCTCTTCCGGAATCCAGTGGTTTCTGGCCTTTCCTTGGATGGTAGTAGCATAAGTTCAATCTCCCATGTTCACATGGCCCCTGTTCCTGCATCTCTGTCTTCTCTTCTAAGAAAACTACTCAACAGACTTAAGGCCCTCACTTTAAATCAATGACAATTTTGTCTCAAGATCCATAAATAATCCCATATATAAAGACCCCATTACCAAAATGGTTACATTCTGAAGTTCCAAGAGAATATAAATTTTGGGGCTGGACTTGCAGGAAGCTGCAGTCATCAGCCAGATTTGCAAACTGAACTCAGGTACTCTGATATAGGATGCGGGTGTCAAAACCAGCATCTTAATCACGAGGCTAGACATCTGCCCATAAAGAATTTTAAGTAGATAAGATCAAGAGTATTATGAAAAAACAAAATAAGTACGTCAAATATTTTATTCAGATTATTTAATGAAGCAGCAATGTGTGAAAACTGATTCAAAAGTATTATCAAACCACAGGACAATGCCACTCTTTAGCTTAAGTGTGCAGAGAACAGGCACAGATGTCAAAGCCAATGTGCTTTAAAGTTTGGAGACTAACAGTCACTGGGAAACCAAAGCTACCCTCTGTCTTTTCAGTAAAATGAAGAGCTGATTTCTTGAAATAATAAACAAATTGATACACCATTGGCTCCCCCCATCCAAAAAAAAAAAAAAAAAACAAAGAGGATAAAGACCCAAAAGACCCAAATCAATAAAATCAGAAATTAAAATGGAATTGTAACAAAGGTTACCATCTGTAACTCTACCTCTCAAATAAATAAATAAAAACTTTTTCTAAAAAAAAAAGTTTGGTAAATTTGCAGAATATGAAATCAACACACAAATATCAATAGTCTTGCATACCCAGGCGATGCCATGGCAGAGAAAGAGCTTGTAAGAGCAGTCCCATTCACAATAGCTACAAAAAACTTAAATACCTTGGAATGAATTTAACCAAGGACATGCAAGATGTCTATAATGAAAATTATACAACATTAAAGAAAGAAGTAGAAGACACAAAAAAATGGAAATTTCTTCCATTTTCATGAATTGGAAAAAATAATATCAAAATGTCCATACTACCCAAAACAATTTACAGATTCAATGCAATTTCAATCAAAATACCAATGACAATCTTTACAGATTTAGAAAAAAACAATGCTAAAATTCACATGTAAACACAAGAGACCCCCAATAGTTAAAACAATCTTCAAACAACAAAGACAAAACTGGAGTAATCACAATATCAGACTTCAAGACATATTGAAGGGCAATTATAATCAAAATAGACTGTTACTGGGGCTGGCGCTGTGGCGTATTGGGTAAAGCCACTGCCTGCAGTGCTGGCATCCCATATGAGCACCAGTTCAATTCCCAGCCACTCCACTTACTATCCAGCTCTCTGCTGTGGCCTGGGAAAGCAGTAGAAAATGGCCCAAGTCCTTGGGCTCCTGCACCCATGTGAGAGAAGCTGAGGAGACTCCTGGCTCCTGACTTCGGATGGGCGCAGCTCCAGCAGTTGCGGCCAACTGGACAGTGAACCGGCGGATGGAAGACCTCTCTCTCTCTCTCTCTGTCTCTCTCTCTCTCTGCCTCTCTTCTCTCTGTGTAACTCTGACTTTCAAACAAATAAATAAATCTTAAAATATAGTCTGTTATTGACACAAAAATAGGTGTGAATATAAATGGAAAAGAATAAAAATCCAGAAATTAATCCAAGCATCGGCAACAGACTAATCCTCGATGAAGAAACTAAAATCAATCCTTGGAGCAAGGACAGTCTCTTTAGCAAATGGTGCTGAGAGAACTGGATGTCTGCAAGCAGAAATATGAAGCAAGACCCCTACCTTACACCTTATACAAAATAAATTGAAAATAGATCAAGTATCTAAATCAATTAGATGATACCATCAAATCACTAGAGGAAAACATTGGGAAAACTCTGCAAGACATTGACATAGGCAACTACTTCTTGTAAAAGACTCCAAAAACACAGGAAATTAAAACAAAAATAGGCAAATAGAATTATATCAAGCTAATAACCTTCCACACTGCAAAGTGAATACTCAACAAAATGAAGAGGTAACTGATAGAATGGGAGAAAATATTTGCAAACTATGCAACTGATAAAGAAAAAATATCCAGAATCTATACAGAGCTCAAGAAACTCAACAACAACAAAACAAATAGTCCAGTCAGGAAACGGGCAGAAGACATGAACAGGCATCTTTTTTTCAAGGATGAATTTCAAGTGGCCAACAGACACATGAAAAAAATGCTCAGGATCTCTAGCCATCAGGGAAATGCCAATCAAAATCACAATGAGTTTTCACCTCACCTCATTTAGAATAACTATCATACAAAAATGAAAATAAATAAATAAATAAATATTTGCAATGCTGTAGCAAAACAGGTACCCTAATCCACTGTTGGTGTGTTTGTAAACTAGTACAACCATTATGGAAGACAGAATAGCAATTCCTCAGAGATCTGAAAATAGATCTACCATATGACCCAGCCATCCCACTCCCTGGAATTTAAATCAGCATGTGAAAGAGTTATTTGTATTCCCATGTTTATTGCAGCTGAATTTACTAAAGCTAAGATATGGAATCAACCCAGATAACTATCAACTGATGACTAAGTAAATAAATTGTGGTATACACTGTGAAATATTACTCAACCATAAAATAAGAATGAGTTCCTGTCTTTTTCAACAAAATGGATGCAACTGGAAATCTTATGCTTAGTAGAATAAGCCAGTATCAAAAAGACAAATATATCTTTTTATGTTATGTGGCAGCTAATAAAGAATACAGAAATGCATAGGAATGAAGTGGTAACTTTGGGATATGATTGTCATTTTTAGCTCATCTTTATACTCCTTTGGAACTATGGTCTTCCTACTTTTTACTTGTTGAATATTATAATTAGTAGTAAAATTATGTCTGTCAATATAAAGTGGATTAAAATTATGCCTTTGAAAAGCTGATGAAGAGAATGGAGGGAGGGATGGTGGGGAAAAGGTTGAGGGGAGCAAGGAATATGGAAATGAGATTGTCTTCTTGGATCTGTACCTGTGAAATGCATAAAATCTGTTCTCTTTATATTAATAAAAATTTAAAAAGGAATTTTTTCTCCCTCCACCATTACCCTCCCCACCCCACTCCCACAGGGGAACACTTGCATCTTGTGCCACATGATTGATGAATCGCTGTCTATTCAAATAAACTCTTAATAATACTAAAAAAAAAAGTGAACAACAAGAAGAAAAAGACAGGATGCTGTAAGAGTGACTGCATTGAAAGCAATTTTCGTTTAAGTGTGGAGTGAGAGAGGAGGTTAAATGGAACAAACTTGCATTAGAATCCAGTCTAGCTCATTAGAGATACACTCTGAGGAAAAAGGATAGAACATCAGTTGGTAATAAAATGTTCCTTTGACTTTATTTATTTATTTTTGACAGCTGAGGATCTTCTGTGTCATTACTTAGGTAAACTAAATTGTTTGCTGGTAGGATTCAGATGACTGGTATATTGCTCCAGTCACTATGTTTATTAATTCTAACTATATATTCCTACCCCATCTTAATATAATTATTAAGAAAATTATACTTTACAAATAGAATATCAATAATAACAACTACAAAACAAATTAGATGTTCCAGATGGTGTAAGAAAGCACTTTCATCCAAAATCCTACCTACTAAGTTTTGAGTATATACAAAGACAATTATTTTCTTCTTATTGATTAACTTTAAAAATGGCATCCACATTTTAAGTTGTAAAATAAAACTATACTGATATATTATTTATGAGGCAGAAAGACAGAGACATAGAGAAAGAGAGAGACAGAGAAAAAGAATGAGAGAGCGTTCCCACCCTCTGGTTCACTTTCCAAATGCCTGCAATGGCTAGGTCTGGGTAAGTGCGAATCCAGGAGCCAGAAATCTAAACTAGGTCTTTCAAGTGAGTGTCAGGAACCTAATCACATAAACCATTACTGCTGCTTCCATGTGTTTGCATTATATAGGAATTGGAGTCAAGAGCCAAAGCTGGGTATCAAGCTTAAGTTGTTGAACGTGGATGTCTTAAATGCTAGACCAAAACTGCCTACCACTGTGTGATTTCTTTAACTGCTTGGTTCCATAAAATATTTTCATGTGTACAAGATCTCCAGTAGTATAATCCAATAATATACTGGTCATTTTGAAAACCATTGGCCACTTATTCTTCAAAAACTCTTCTTTTTTAAGAAAGCTTTAAGTTATTTAAAATATTTTTCTGGTATTATTTTCTCTGTCTTTTCTATTGCAAATATAGCATGCATTAATAAATGCCATCATCCTAACTCAGCACTGCGGTCAACTTTAACTATATTGACAGGAAAAATCTGCTAAAACCAAAAAAAAGTTACAGAATTAATTATTTTAAACTAAATTTAGTTATAAACACCATATCAAATTTTCTTATTACTCTACTTTCAGAGGAGATTTTTATAACATTTGATGAAGTAGTATAAACAAGAACAGAATTTTTCTACTTTTATTGAGCTTTTTAAATAACATTCAATGATGTAGTATAAATAAGAACATAGATATGTAAAATCACTAGTAGGCTGACCTCTAAATAAGACTTTTGATGTGCCAACTGCTTCTGATGTACCAACTGGTTTTATAAAAATTTCTAGCAAAATTAGAATGCAAACTAACTGATTAAGATCTTTTATCTAATATGAAAATGAATGTTTCAAGCCAAGATATGGACAGATGGGTAATGTAGTAATTAATTGACACATGGATCTCTGTTTTACATTTGGATAAACAAAATCCAAATAATAATTTCCTTTATCGTCCAAAGATATCTTCATCCTTAAAAGTTTTTTCCCATCTTTAGTAGTACATTTAAGCAAACCAGAATATAAACAGATTAACAGTGGCTGTCTCCAACTGTGATATAGATTATTATATTCAAAATAGGACATTGAAATGGAACAAAACCATCTTGCAGAACAAGAACAAAGGAAGATATTTGATTTAACACCAAGCCTTAACAACTACTGCCTTGGGAAAGTCCAATTTCTGTTATGTCAGTTTCTTTATGAATAAAATGTAGGAGCAACTATTTTTTTTCCATTTTAGAGGGAAAACAAATGACAATTTTTTCCTTGTCTTGGAAAACCTCTTGTGGAAATGAGAAATACTCATACATACAGGTTAAAGTGGTAAAATGAATTGTTCACATATATTTGAACGAATGCCTTTATATGATCCTTTTTTGACAAAAAAATACATCTTAATTGTAATAAGGTGTCAAATTTCAACAATATGTATTTGATTATTCTGTGGGAGGAATGAAAAATCTAATGATTTTATATTGCCTGATAAAAATATAATTCATACGCATTAACAGTAATAATAACAATTTACTATTAAACAGTTACTCAATTGTATACAGGTTTGAAAAGAGTTACAATTTGGCATCACTCTGGAGACAGGTTGAAATTGACACTTACCTGGTATCAATATTTTTAATTTGTTTGTCACTTTATTTTTGTCTTTCACTGCCCATTTAAAACTATTAGATGGAGAAAGTTTTCTCTACTAGAAGATAACTTATACCAGAACTATCACTTTCTGATGACTCGGAGGTTGTAGGAAACTCTATGGCCACTGTTTTGCCAGCTATCATGACTCAGTAATTCTATTGTCAAGACTAACATAACAGATATTATTTCAATCTGTATTCAAAGGATGGTCTTTGATCAACTTCTCCATGGATGCTGTTGAGTTTCAGTGGAGGAATATAGAGTAGGCTACTCTTGCTCTCCTTTCCATTAACTTTTTCAGGACATGTACCATATTTTAAAAAGGGTAAAAAAATTTCCCTTATGCCTTTCACTCTGGTTTCACAAATGCTAAAATGAATATTTTGGTATATCTGCTTTATTCTGCTTTATTTATCTAGGTCTACATAATGTCTTCCTGAGCTATTTCCTAGTAACTTGCAATCATGATGCCTTTTTTATTCTTAATGTTTCCATGTTTTTTCTTAAAAAGAGGTTGTTCTACAGAATTATTTTCAAAATCAGGATAATATTATAAGTGCAATACTATTATCTATTTTACCTATCTTATGCAGATTATTTTTATTGTCTCAATAACAGTTTTTATAGTGAAAGAAAGTATGCCGTACATTATACAGGTCCCGCATTATATTCAGTTGTCATGTTTCTTAGCTAAATTAATCTTGAACAGCTCCAACTTCATTCAGTGTTTCAAGATATGGTTCAGTAATTTTGGAGAATGCACTTCAATTTCAATTTGTCTGATGGTTCTTCCTGAGTAGCATCAGTCATTTGGCAGATGTGCCACACAAGAGATTTGACGTCCTCAGTGTATCCCTCCAACTGGCAAATGGTGGTGATTTCTCTCACTTATTGATGATGATAACTTTGATCACTTGCTTAAGGTGATGTTTACCAGTTTTTGAGGCACTACTTTTCCTTTTGTAACTATTAAGCTGTGGTGAGATACTTTAGAATCATGTAAATACTAGTTAATTCTCAAACTTTCACCCTAGTTTTACCACCTATTGATTATTCTTTTATGAAGAGATTATTGCTATGTTTATTAAATGGTGACTTTATAATTTCATAATTTTTCTACATTTATTACTTGCATTCTACTGTCAGATTTTTCTCCTCCTAAACTTCCTTTCTTCCTTTTTTTTTCTATATATGTGGGATCATGAATGCTTTAATTTGGTAGCTACCATTTCTTTAGTATTGTTTATTTGAATGTCAAATTATCCCAGATTTGTCAAGTAAGAATCCTATGAAATTGGTTTCTAAATCCTTTTGTAATCTCTTCTTCATCTTTTAAAACTTTTTTGTTACTTTCTGGCAAATTTAAATATTCCAGGCTATTACCCAGCGCTGGAGTAAACCATTTCCCCCAATGAAATCTGATCTTTTGGCTGGCGCCATGGCTCAATAGGCTAATCCTCCCCCTGCGGTGCTGCCACCCCGGGTTCTAGTCCCAGTCGGGGCGCCGGATTCTGTCCTGGGTGCCCCTCTTCCAGCCCAGCTCTCTGCTGTGGCCCAGGAGTGTAGTGGAGGATGGCCCAAGTACTTGGGCCCTGCACCCTATGGGAGACCAGGAGAAGCACCTGGCTCCTGGGTTCGGATCAGTGTGGTGTGCTGGCCGCAGCACGCAGAGAATCTAGAAAGTGGGTATACACAGGTAAACATCATAAAAACACACACATCTATATGTGTTACGTGTTTATTAAAAAACATGCAGAGATTTATCCAATTTCAGCCTATCACATTGAGTTCATTCTTTATTCTTCTTTCCATATTTATATGTCCTTTGCCAACAGTGTAAAACTGATCTACTACCTACAAGATATCCATTTGTTTGCTGAATCCTAAAATATGCAGAAAATGGCTTCAAATTTCTAATCCATGCCTCTGCAAGAAAAATTCTGCCAACTAGAGTTCAGTATTTGTTTAGAGTTCTCTTTTGTCTTTAATTTGAAAGACTATAATTTAAACACTATCATTGAATTTCCTAGAGGTTAGTTTTTATTGCTCCTTCAGTGTGATGGGAAGCACATTTGTTAATACAAATTGTTTTGTTATAATTTGTATTTCAATTGGGTTTTCCTTCTGTACTTGCTGATCTTACTTATTTTTCAGTTATTGGCTGTGTGAAACATTAATAGGATTCCAAAACTCAGAGCCATAAAAGAGGTCTACTCATGAGATTTGTCATTCTTACCCCATTCCTTCTGTCTTGCTCATTAATCTAATTACTCTTTGATTTATTCCTATAGCATTTTGTTTGGACCAATTAATTGAAATGTGCAAAGTGTCTTATTTTCTCTTCACTGTTACTGTGACAATATATTATTTCTATGTTGTTATTCTAATTTATTTTCTGGTTATATGTTTTAAGGTTTAGCAAACTATGATCTGATGGGTAAATCTGGTCCAATATTTCTTTTTATTCGTTTCTTTAAAGAAAATATTTATTTATGCATGTATGTATTTATTTAGTTAGTTATTTATTTGAAAGGCAGTACAACAGAAAGAGGGAGGGAGAGGCAGGGAGAGATCTTCTATCTTTAGGTTCATTCCGCAAATCATTGCAACAGCAGGACTGGGCCAGACTGAATCCAGAAACCCAAAACTATATTTGGGTCTCCCTCAAGGGTGGCAGGGGCCCAAGCACTTGAGTTATCTGCTGCTTTCCCAGGTGCATTAGTAGAGAGCTGGAATAGAAGTGAAGCAGCCAGGTCATGAACCAGTGCCTATAGGATGCTAGCATTATAGGCAACAACTTAACCCATTACACCACAAGGCAGGCCCCACAATGTTTCTTTTTTATAAACAAAATTCTATTGGAACCTAACCTCTACCTAATCCAAACTATTAACATCCCAAAGTCCCACCTTAAATACTATAATTTGATCAAGCTGCCACCCTGTCATAATTAACATTAATTCTTTACCTGTTTATGTAAGACTTTACTGATTCAAACATCAGACTGAGTTCAGAGACTCAAGTCCTATTTATTCTATAACAACTCCCAATCTCCCCAGTACCTGGCAATCTCCAGTTGATTTTCCTTTCCTGCATAAATTTTTTAAACTTTTTTGACAGGCAGAGTTAGACAGTGAGAGAGAGAGAGACAAAGAGAAAGGTCTTCCTTCTGCTGGTTCACCCCCCAAATGGCCGCCATGGCCAGCACGCTGCACAGATCCAAAGCCAGGATCCAAGTGCTTCCTCCTGGTCTCCCATGTGGATGCAGGGCCCAAGCACTTGGGCCATACTCCACTGCACTCCAGGGCCACAGCAGAGAGCTGGCCTGGAAGGGGAGCAAGTGGGGCAGAACCGGCACCATGACCGGGGCTAGAACCCCGGGGTGGCAGCGCCGCAGGTGGAGGATTAGCCTAGTGAGCCACGGCACTGGCCATCCTGCATAATTCTTCTAGTCAGCACATTTAATTTGAATGTGATAATATAATATGTTACTCTCTGGGACTGGCTTCTTTCACTTGGAATAATATTTTCAAAATTCATCTACATGTAGTATTTATTTGTACTTAATTTGTTAATTTTTAAATATATATTTATTTACTTATTTCAAAGGCAATGTAACAAAGATACAGACAGACAGATAAAAAGAGATCTTCCATCTGCTGACTCACTCCTCAGTGGCCAAGATGGCCAAAGCCAGGAGCCAGCTCTCCTTGGCCCAAGCACTTGGGACATCTTCCACCACCTTCCCAGGTGCAATACATAGGGAGGTGGATTAGAACTGAGCAGCAGGACTTGAACTGGGACTCAGATTTTGGTTATAAGCCTCTCAAGTGGTGGCTTAACCTGCAGCACGACTTCAGCCTCCCTTTCAATAACTTTGTTTACTTTTCAGTCTATTTCTTTTTTCACATTTAGTATTTTTATATTGTTGTGTGAAAGCTATGTACAGGGTTGAATGTTTGTTGTGATTCTGTGACTTTGTGATATGATTTTGGAAGGTTTCAGTTCACATGTGCCTCATTTTTCATTGTAGCTTTAAGATTTCATTTCTGAATTCCTTTGTTTTGGAGAATAACCAAAATACAGGTTTCATATTTTTCATTTTAGCCTAATTTGCTTTTGCAAAATTCTAAACTTCTTTGCCCTGCAGATCCTTCCTTCATTACCCTGCCACCCAAAGGCAGCCCTCCCTTTCATGTGCCCTCTTCTTTTCTCCATACTTTTACCTTTCCTATGGCTACGTCCTCCTATTCTGCTGGAGACTGTTAGCCCGTTTCCCTCTGGTAAAGTCTGACCTATCAGCACACTTGTTCAGAATTTGAACACTTAGTGTGATTTTCATTTGGGTCTATGATATGGTATCAATTTCCGGCTCTCCACCAGCTCTCCACTTTTCTTTGCTTCCCATTTCTGTTCTGGACTATTCTTCTCTTTGAAGATTTGCATGGAAGTATGCAAAAGAGCAGATTGAAGTTTTTGTTAAAAATTTTGACAGTAGACAATTTGAAGTTTTCATGTTTTGCATCTCCTAGATTTGGTGAACATGTGAGTTTTTGGAAGTTTAATTTGTCCTCTTTGCTTTTCTGTATGTTCAGGAGGTTTCAGAATTTTCAGCTATTTCCACATTACCATCTCTACTTGTATACATGTGCAATAAGTCTCCCAAACATCTGGCAAGAATGCTTCTGGAACATTGTAAGATAAAGTAGGGATTGGCTGGCGCCGCGGCTCACTTGGCTAATCCTCCACCTGCGGCGCCGGCACCCTGGGTTCTAGTCCCCGTTGGGGCGCCAGGTGCTACTCTCGGTTGCTCCTCTTCCAGTCCAGCACTCTGCTGTGGCTCAGGAAGGCAGTGGAGAATGGCCCAAATCCTTGGGCCCCTGCACCCGCGTGGGAGACCAGGAGGAATCACCTGGCTCCTGGTTTCAGATCAGTGCAGCACACCGGACGTAGTGGCCATTTAGGGAGGTGAACCAACAGAAGGAAGACCTTTCTGTCTATCTCTCTCACTGTCTAACTCTGCCTGTCAAAAAAAAAAAAAAAAAAAAAGATAAAGTAGGGACTGCAGAGTTCACAAAATACTGGAAGATAGGTGTTCTGACCAGCCATAGTACAGACACCTTGCACAGTACCTTGGGCATTTGACTGAGGTTCCCCCAAATCCCACATCTTAGGGTTGAGAGTCCTCTAGTCCTATAATGATAATTTTAGATCCACTTTAATGAAGTTAATGACCTTCAAGGGGCTGGCATCCTAGCATAATAGGTAAAGCCACTGCCTGCAATGCTGGCCTCCCATATGGGTACCGGTTTGTGTCCCAGCTGCTCCACTTCTGATCAAGCTCCCTGCTAATGGTCTGGGAAAGCAGCAAAATATAGCCCAAGTGCTTGGGCCCCTGCACTCATGTAAGAGATGAGAAAGAAGCTTCTGGCTCTTGGCTTTGGCCTGGTGTAGCCCCAGCGAACCAGCAGATGGGAAATCTCTCTGTCACCCCCTCTTTCTCTATAACTCTGCCTTTCAAATAAATAAATCTTTTACAAAATGATCTTCAAAGGGATTAAGCTTATCCAACATTAAATAACTGGTTATACATTTACCTATAAAATGTCATGTGTCCTCTCTTCAGCATTATAGTATCCTCTTCTAAGAGAAAAAATACAATGTCATCTCAACCCTGCACCCAGCCCAATTCCTGAAACTCTGGGTGAAAAGTTTTGTCCCTCAGGTCCAGATCTGGTGATATATGAATGAAGGAAATAATTATCGAATAATCCACGCTTTTCCTCAAAGATCAACCTTCCTAATACTACGGGGTAACAGGGAAAAAGAAATCTCAACAAAAGTTCACACCAGAATTGAAAAAATATCAATCATCAAGTTCAGATGGATTTTATGAGGTCCTAATCAGAAATCATTTCCTCTCTTTTCTGTGGCTCTTAGCTCCACAGAAGCTAAGGAGGGTTCTTCCTTTTCCATTTTCCTACTTGGTCACAATTATAGTAATTTGGAGCCATATGATATCTTTAGACTTCTGAAACCTTCATAGCATATTCTTATCTGTGTGTATGCAGGAACTTCATGGTATTTTGTAAAAATATATTTATTTATTTGAGAGGTAGAGTTATATATATTGAGAGGGGAAGACAGTGAGAGAGAGATTTTCCCTCTGATGGTTCACTCCCCAGTGTCCAGAGTCAGGCCAATCTGAAGCCAGGAGCAAGGAGCCAAGAGCTTCTTCCAGGTCTCTTACATGGATGCAGGGCCACAAGCACTTGTGCCATCTTTTGCTGCTTTCCTAGACAATTAGCAGAGAGCTGGGCTGCAAAAGGAGTAACCAGGACTTGAACCTGTGCCCATATGGGATGCCAGTACTTCAGGCAGAGGCGTAAGCTAGGACATCACAGCTCCAGCCCTGCCAGGGTTGTTTAGATGCCAGACCAGTAGAAGGAATTTTCCTTTGTTTCGCTGTGGTCTAGAATAGTGATTTCTGGAGCAAATCAATTCTCTAAAAAAATTTCTTCGACGTGATTCGCAAATCTGATTTATGCCTTTGCTTCCTTGCCCCATCTTTGTCATGGCTCAACTGTGGTTTTCCCTTGAGGACACCATTATAAAACATGAACTCTTCCGTGGTTAGATTGCAAATGAAGTAGTGACTATTTTGGTATGTCTGCTAACAGATTCTCCCCCCACCACGCACACACATGATAGAAATTTTACAAGCTAATTTACATCTTTTACCTAGTTTTTGAAGATGTATTTAATTATTGAGGAGGCAGAATTACAGAGAGAGAAAAAGAAAGACACACAGAGAGGGAGGGTAAGTGAGAAAAAGGGAGATCTTCTCTCTGCTGGTTCACTCCCCAGAGGCCACAATAGCCAAGGCTGAGCCAGGCCAAGCCAGGAGCCTGGAACTCCATCCGGGTCTCCCACATGGGTGCCAGGGATCCAAGCACTTGAGCCATCTTCCACTGCTTTCCCAAACACACCAGCAGGGAGCTGGATTGGAAGTGGGGTACCTGGGACTCAAACTGGCACTCATATGGGATGCTAGAAGCCCAGGTGGCAGCCTAACCTGCTGTGCTGCAATGCCAGCCCCTACCTATTTTGTTAATGTAGGATTTGGAATATTAATTTGTACCTCATAAAAAGTTTTTTTTTTCCCTAACAAACTACCTAAAATAGGTTTCTACCCTCTCAGTTCTCTGGTTTCCTACCTGGTTTGCGTTCTGGCTATTTACTCACTTTGCTTTCAGTTATTCACATTTAACCTTTCACACATTCCCCACTGGAATGTAAGGGTCTTGAGAGAAGCACCAAGCACAGCGTTCAGCACACTAATCAATAGCTAAAAATTACATTGACTTCTGGATAAATGACCTAGTATGTGCTTCAGTTTAGATGTATGGTACAAAATGACATTTTTAATGCTTTTTGAGCCGTTATTTTTTAATAGTTTACATGTTTGGTGAATACAAAGAATGGGAGGAAAATTTAACTAAACTAAAATTTCTACATTTACTTTTTGAGTCATTCTGGAGCACTTGACATGGAACAAAATACCCTTTCAGTAAAGGTAGAGACATTCAGTTGGTGAGTACCTTATCACCACACTCTGCCTGGTAAGCCAATTACAAATAGAAATTGAGTTTCATTCTAGTTTATCTTTCTTTCCCTGATACCTAAGTGAAATCTGAAATAATAGCCCTTTACTGTACCACTAACAGAAAACATATAGGTCCCCAGAATGGTTTTCCTTCAGATAGAAAGTTGGGAAAGATATGTAGGATCCTTATACTTTGTAGAGTGTTATCAGGATCAGTAGTAAAACAAACTTCCTATAAATGAGACAAATACACAAAATTTATAAATCATAGTAATTCTATAAGAATACAAATACACATCAAAATATTTCACACTTTAGCAAGTCATGTGGAACAAAAAGGTTGATGCAAGGAGAAAATGTAAAATATAAAAAATGATTATCTGATACATTATTCTGACATATCTACCTGGTCTTAAAACTAAAAATTTAATTAAAATTATTATAAAAGCAAAGTAAATGAAGGATCCTCTGGTTTTCTATTCATGGTTTTAAATGCTTTGCACGCTAACACATGTTACTTTACAGAAATGACACTTAAATTTTATGGAGCTGGTTCAAGGCTGAGGAAGGTTGCTTTCTTTGAAAAGAAAACACACAATTATTCTTAGGTCTTTAAATTTAACTGAAAAGTGATCCCTGTTAAATATAAGAGTGGGAATAAGGTAGGGAGGAGATGTAAAATTTGGGACATGCTCAATTGGACTCGCCCCAGATGGTGGAGTTAGAAATGGACCAGGGGATGCTAATACAATCCCATCAAGGTTGCATGTAACAACGCCATTCATTGAAAATGAATCTTTTGTGAATGGAATGGGAGAGGGAGTGGGAGATGGGAGGGTTGCGGGTGGGAGGGAAGTTATGGAGGGGAAAAAGCCATTGTAATCCATAAACTGTACTTTGGAAATTTATATTTACTAAATAAATGTTTAAAAAAAAAGAAATGATAATCCTGGGCACAAAATAAATTTCTGGATGCCAAGTTGTCAAAAAAAACTTCCTAGCGTGAAAAATGGAAACATAGAAGCCTCCTGATATGTATATATCTATAAATCTATCATAAATCTGGTTATCTATACTTCATGTAAATATAATGATACAATTGACATATATTTGTGAACACATGATGTTATAGACATTTAATATGTTATATACTTATCTAATTTTAAATGCATATTTGGATACTAATATACATTTTCAGGAATTCAAATGACTTGTAAAATGATAAAGTTTATCAATAATTCACTCTTGGGAATTGAAACAGTTTCACAAAAATTTTTTCACAAGACATAGCCTAAAGTTAATGAGAGGATGCAGTTATACCTGTGTTTATGTCTTTGGATGTGTGTGCATTGGTGTTTTCTAAAACAACTCTCACTCTGTTGTGGTATAGTGAGCTAAGCTGCTGCCTATAATATAAACATCCTGTATGAGCACTGTTTCAATTTCTGGCTTTTTCATTTCCAATCCATCACCCTGATAATGTGCCTGGGAAAGCAATTCAAATCTTTGTGACTCTGCCTTTCAAATAAATTAAATAAATATTAAAAGAAATGTCATTTTCTTCTTCAACAGTGTCAGACAGTCCATAGTCTATTTAACATTTATATCTCCCCTAATATCATGTAATTGGAAGATGTGTCTATACTTTCCAATAATCCAGTTCAATACTGCACCCTACCGAGTTCCCCAGAGAACTACTAAAGATTCAGTGAATGATGCAATTTTTCCCAAAAATAAACCCAGCATCTCTAACCTGGATTCAGATAGTAGGCAAGGTCATACAGGAAACCATCAGCTAACTCTGGAACTTCTATACACCTAATGAATCCATGTGAAAAAAAAAAAAAAAAAAAGCTCATTTGGAAAACAAACTGCAAATTTAAGACCATGATAACTATAGGCAAAAATGTTAGAAATTGAGACAAATGAGTTCTACCAACTTATTCAAGTCACTTCTACATCCAGCAAATTCAATTTGTTGCATGATATGTATTCTAAGTGTCTTCCTTCCTCTACTCAATAATAGGAGGAGCCATACTCATATCCATAAAAAGCTCTGTGTGAATATAGATTAAGCTCTCAGTCTCTTTTGAGAGGCTCAGCTTTTTTGTCTCAGCTTTCAGCTCAGTTTCTGTCTCTTCACTTTTTCTGTAAACAATGCTAAAATTGAAGAAAAAAAAAAGTGTGTTCCTTCTTCCATTCTGTTGCCTGAAGCCTAAAGGAGGTTCAACCATATCCTAGAAGGCATTCATCTCCCAGAGGATTTTGAATATCTGGGCTAAAATGCCTGGCTTGGATTGTGTAGCTCTAGAATTTTAAGTAAGAGAAAAAGGAATTTCTTAATATTTGAGCCAAGGATCCTTCAATGTGTGTGGAGCAAAATTTCATTCTACTAACATCATCTCAAAGCCTTTGTAATCTTATCACTTGCTATATAGGCCACTTATGCGTCCTCTCTCCGCCTGCTCTAGGGTCACCCAGGCAGACTCCACTGCTTCATTTCCCCCTAGGGAACTGTATGGCCCTTTCTCTCCCTTCATGGAGGCTGCCTTACGAATAGCATTTTACGAAACATGGTCATGCCTGACCTATGTAAAATAATAATTCCTATCCTGTCCTTTCCTCCCTGCTATTTCTGCTTTGTTGTTGTCTCTAGTTCTTATCATAATCTAAAATACGTTGTTTTCTTATTTATTCACTGCTTGTCTTCCTTCGCTATGATGTGAACTCCATGAGGCCAGGGTATCTTTTCATGTATCTGCACAGCCTTGAAGAATGCCTGACTTACTATAGTGAAATGAATAAATGAATGAACGTGGGTAGAGATTGCATAGAGCTTGAGAATATAACAGTTTATTGGCATTGTCTCATGAGTGACAGCTTGTAGCATTTATGGTTTTCAGCCATTAGAAAGACTCAAGTGGAGGGAAAAAAAAGAAAACCACTCCTTCCTGCCACGCAGTCATAGGAGCTTCAGTTGTTTTCTTCTAAACAATGTTAGTGACATGGAGGAAAATTGATAGATAGCAGAAATCCCACAGAGTACAAGCATCCTGGCTAAGAAGTAAGTAGCTTCCGCTGCCAGTAAACAAAACACTTTCTTAGAAAACAACCTATGTAGAAACTCAGTTTAACTTAGAATTGAATGCTGCTATAGACATTTTTCTTAGAATTAGGGTCAAAATTTCTATTATCATTATGTGTGATAGCAATGCAATAATGGCAGAAAATAAATGACATAAAGCTACTAGAGAAAAATAAACTGAATCATGATAAATATACTGTGTTAATTTGAATGTACAAAGTCTAAGAGAAATTGTTTAAAAGTATCAAAATATTATAGATAGTTGATAAATATTTGGTAAAGTGAGACAAAATAAATGTTAAAACATTAGTAAAGTTTCAAAATATTTAGTTGGTATCTATAGTATAGCACTTAGAACCCCCCCCCTTTATTTTTACTGCGATTGAGTTCGTTCAAATTTTTATTTTATTTGAAAGTCAGAGAGACTGGAATAAAGGGATAAAAAGAGATATTGAGATTGAGATTGAGATGAGAGAGAGACACAAATTTTCTAACCACTGGTTCACTCTCTAAATGTCCACAAAAAATGGGGCTTGGCCAGGACAAAACCAGGAGTCCAGAGATCAATATGGGTCTTCAAGTGGCTGTCAGGGATCCAAGTAATTGAGTCACCATCTATTGCATCCCAAGATGCACATTAGCAGGAAACTGGAATTGAAAGTAGAGCTGGGACTTGAAGCCAAGCACTCTGATAGGGGATGTAGGTATCTAAGCAGCATCTTAACTTCTGCTTGACATTCCAGAAATTATTTTTAAGGACCCATTTATAGAAAAAAAAAAAACAAGCATTAAGCAAATACACAGGTCAAAACTTAAAGTATATAGAATATTACTAAATAAATGATATAAAAGCCTACCGAAGTAAGAGACAATGTTTAAAATAGATAGCAAAATACACAAATTCCTCAAAGGAAGACTGAATATTATTGAAAGATTGGTTCCTTATAAAATACTTCATGATTTTAATTTCATTAAAATCAATGATTTAACATGGATTAACTATACTGAGTTCTTTTTAAGTTTACTTAAAAGATTAAAAAGGTTGAATACTTAAAAGCATTCATTTAAGAAAAAGTCCAACACATGTGCACATTGAAAAAAATACTATCAAATGGTATATATACAAAGTAACAGCCTTTTACTCACTATTATAATTAAAGATTTAGTTATTTAACAAGTAAAATTCAGCCTACCATCATCTATAATTATAGCATAATATTATAGTAATAGTTAATTTATAAAAATATCAAAACTTTAAAACACAATAATATCAGTGTTTAGATTATTTTGCTTTGAAAAGGACATTTTCATTCAGGACATTATGCAATACATTTAATACCGAAAGAAAATATATGTGACGTCTGTTAGAAAATGAACTGCTACTCATAAAAGCAGAGAACAGAACAGTGGTTGACAGCACCTAGAATGGAATAATTAGACAATCTTCTAAAAATAACACAGGGTAAGCAGTGAATATACTTAATTGTACAACTAAGAACAGTATTTCAATAGTGCATAAAAATTCAAAATAATGCTATCTCAAAATTGAAGGAGAATAAAGAGAGAGGAAGAAAAGTAGAATAAGCTCACTGATGAACTCTGTATAGAAAATGTGGTGACCAGTATTGAAAAGTATGCTAACACATTTTAAAGTATTATTACCCAGGACGTTCAAGCCTTGAACAGTTGGAAATGACTAATCGTGGAGCTAATTTAGGCCCTAGGAAATCTGAGAAGAAAAGCAACTCCGCTTTCACTGACTATAGTGATGGGGTTATGTATGCCATTAATACGTTTACACATGATGAAATTAGTATGGAGAATGTGAGAAGCTAGGTAGGGCGAACGTGACAAGACATGGTGTAATCACATAAAGACATATAGGTGGTAAAGATGTTACTGGAGAAAAAACATTGCCCATTGACTTTTGTGTTGACGACTTGAGTTTCACATCCTGGCCTTTAAACTTATCATTTGCATAATCTCCTACAAGAAGTTTTATCTACAGAATTGTTGTAAAGCATCATCAGTATATTCCAAATGAAGTGGGAGAAAAAACTGTAGTGCTAGGATTAGAGCTATGATTCTCAGTGGCAGTGATCTTATCCTTAAAAGGAGTTCTGCAATATCTGAAGATATTTAAGAAAATGATGTTTATTAATTTTTATTTATTTGAAAGGCGGAGCAGCAGCAGCAAGGAAGGAGGGAGGGAGGGAGGTGTCCCAGGTTAAGGCTAGGAGCTAGGATCTCCATAAGGGTCTTCCACACAGGTGGCAGGCACTCAGTAATGGACTCATCATCTGTTGCCTCCCAAGTGCAGTATGAGGAAGCCATATTGGAAGCAGAGAGAGTTAGGATTCAATAGAAGACACTCCAATATGGGATTCAGGTATCACAAACTGAAGCATAATCTGCTGTGCCATAATGCTTAACCCTGAAGATAATTTAATAACCACAACTAGGTGGTGCTATAGGAATCAAGTGGAGAAGCTGAGGATATTGCTAAACATTCTTCAACATGATATCCCGCCATTAAAAAGCATTATCTGTTCCCAACTTCAACAATTCTGAAGTTGGGAAAACCTCAACTATTGTAAAAATTCAGTACCTGAAAGTTGTTTTCATCCTAGAATAAATCAGAGTATAAGGAGTGTTTCCAAAATTGTATCAGGAAAAGAACGAACTTCTTAGAAATTACATCATATTTGTATTTAAAAATTAAATCAATTAAACAAGAGTGTCAAATTGTTAAGTCAACAACAGGAGTCACTGTGTACTTAATTCTCATGTGGGATCTGTCCTTAGTGTGTTGTCCAATGTGAAGTAATGCTATAACTAGTACTGAAACAGTATTTTACACTTTGTGTTTCTGTGTGGGTGCAAACTGATGAAATCTTTACTTAATATATACTGAATTGATCTTCTGTATATAAAGAGAATTGAAAATGAATCTTGATGTGAATGGAATGGGAGAGGGAGAGGGAGATGGGAGGGGTGTGAGTGGGAGGGAAATAAAAAAAAATAAATCGTATTTGTAATAAGAAACTGCTATTGTGAAAAAAAAAATTGCACTGAACACACAGTTGGGAAATGAAGATTTAATAGTAGTTACATGATTAAATTTTGATGATCTCTCATACAGAATCTTAGTTTCCAAAAAGAAAGGTTTTCATCTTTCTCGTTTAATAGAATATTTCCATTTCCTGACATCTTGCAGATGGTATTTAAGTATCAAAACATAAGATGGAGAAGATATTTGGCACCGTAGTTAAGATGGTGCATGCCCACATTCCATATCAAAGTGCCTGCTTCGAGTTCCAGCCTCTGCTCTTGATTCCAACTTTCTGCTGATGTCTATTCTGGGAGGCAGTAGATATAGCTGAAGCATTGGGTCACTTCTACCCCAGCCTTGGCAGTGGCATGCATTAGGGGAGCGAGCCAGTGAATGGAGCATCTCTTTCTCTCTCCCTTTCCAGTAAAATAAAAAAATAAGTAAATATTTGTTAACTTAAAAGAAAGACATCATCTTTTACATATGTAAACCTTGAAGAACTTTTCATAGGATGTCCATATAGCAAGAATTTAGTGAAAGGTATTCAGTTCAAATTGCCAGAATATATTACATTTATATAAAGTGGAAAAAAATTTAGTTACCTTAAAAATCTCTAAAAACATTGATGCCAAAAATTCCATTTCTGGAATTTGTTCTAAGAATAAAATACTTAAATGCAAACAAAGAGTCATTATGATATGTCTTAATTATGATAGGGAAATTTAGAAAATAAAATACGGAATCCAGAAAAAGAAAATTCAATCAAGCAAATAAACTATCAGAGAGTTCAATTTGTCCTAGGTATTATGTTAGATGTGAAGATGAATAAGACTCAGCTTTTGTCCTCAATGAGTTTATTGTCTGGTGGGCAATACAGACATTTAAATTATCAACTGCAATATATGGTACATTAAATGAGATAATCATGATTAGGTAGTTTGTGAACTTACTGAAGGAATAGTTTATCTATACATCAGGTATAAAAATAGAGTTGTATAAAATTTGAACACAGCCCCAACAGCTTAGCAGACTTTCTTTTCTAATTTTAATTGTTATTCATGCAGAGAACAGGTTTCATGTATTATTATGTAGAATATGAATACATACATAATTTTAAGCACATAATGATACTTCTGTCTTTTTCTCCCTCCCTCCTCCTTCCTTTCTTTTTCACTTTTCTAGTTTAATTTTTGCAATAACATAATTTCGATGTACTTTTTAATCACAGACTAATCATCCACTAAATAAGGGATCCAACAAGTAGAAAGTAGAAAGACCTCTGTTCAGCAGGAGCACACACAAGTTCAATAAAAAATAACAATAATGAACACAATAAACAAAAATTAATTAACTATCAAGATATCAGTTTCACTTATATATATATATTACTTTTTTTACTGTATATATTAACTACCATAAATCAGAGAAATCACGATATTTGTCATTTGGGATCTGGCTTATTTCACTAAGCACAAGGCTTTCCAGTTGCATCCATTTTATTATAAAAGAGAAGATTTTGTTCATTTTTATGGCTGAGTCCATCATGTAGGTATGTGTATACATATATGTGTGTGTGTTTGTGTGTGTGTGTATGCTACATTTTCTTTATTCACTCATCAGCTGATGGACATCTTGGTTGTTTCCATATCTTAGGTATTGTGGACTGAGCTGCTATAAACACAGGGGTGCAGATAACACTTTCATACTCTGATTTCATCTCCTTTGGGTTAATTCTCAGGGGTGAGATGGCTGGGTCATATGGTAGATCAGTTTTCAGATTTTTGAAGAATTTCCACACTGTCTTCCATATGATTGCACCAGTTTAAATTCTCACCAACAGTATTAGGTAACTTTCTCTACATCCTCACCATCATTTTTTCTTTTTTGATTTTTGGATAACAGCCATTTGAACTGGGGTCAGGTAAAACCTCATTTTCGTTTTTATTTACACTCCTCATTTGAATTCTATCCTTTGAAAAAAAAGCCTGTTTATGTCCCCTGCCCATTTATTAATTGAATTGCTTGTTTTGTTGTTGTCGCATTTTTGAGCTCTTTATAGACTCTAGATATTAATCTTTTATCAGATGCATAGTGTACAAATATTTTTCCCATTCTGTCTGTTTCCTCTTCACTTTTTTAAGTGTATTCTTTAATGTACAGAAGTTTCTTAACTTGATGTAATCCCATTTTGCTATTTTTCTTTTATTGCCTGTGTTTCTGGGGTCTTATACAATAAATCTTTGCAGAAGTCAATGTCTTGCAATGCTTCCGCTATGTTTTCCTCGAGTAACTCGATTGTTTCAGGTCAAGAAGCTTGTTGAAAGGATGCTCTTGTATTTCTTTTACCTGGTTGATGAGTTCAAATTTTGAACTTGATGAAATGGAAGATAAATACCTGTAAGGGACAGTTGCATGAGGGCATTTGGCTGGCATTTTGGAGAGGCTAAGTAGCCTATTAAAAGTAATTAGCATGGGGGTGATTTAGGGGTCCAATAACATAGCAATATGATACACTTACAACAATGCAGAAGACTAATTAGAAAATGTTAGTCCAGAAGAACTAAAATCAAGGAAAGGATTATTTCAATAATCTACATTAGGACTGACAAAGAATATAATTAAGTTACTGAAATGAAAAGTTACACTTGATAGAAATGGAGATATGCCAAGTGAAGCTAAACAGGTATCCAGGGCAGAAACACAACTAGCAATATATAAAGACTGCAGAGAAAATTAAAGGGTGGAGAGGGCCCAGGACTGGGAAAACAAAGTACGTATCAAAGAAGTGCTTAAAGACAGTTCTATTATAAAAGCCAACTCAAAGAAATATTTCAAGATAGAGGTCATGGTAAATTGTTTCAAATGCTAGAGAGAAAGCAAATCAGAAATAAGTATCAAAGTGTCCATAGGACTTAGCAATAATAATGTTAGAATCTGAGACTTTCAGTGGAGTAATACAATATAACAGCACAACGAAACATAAACATTGAGGCTGGTGTTGTTGTGAGGAGTCAGGTTGCTTAATAGGCAGTCTGGAAATTGAGGGTGGAAATTGTTTCCCCAAAAAAGTTATCTTTAGCAAGATCAAAAGTGTCCACTCGCCTTCCTTAGGAATCTCCAAATTTTCCTATCCCACCCATCTGGATTTTTTTGTTTGTTTGTTTGTTTGTTCTTTTTGTTTGTTTTATCATGAACAAGCCAGATAGAATAAAGGATTTTAAGTCAGGTCTTTTGATAGGTTTTGTCCCCGCCTTGTAATTGAATGTCAATCAAAACTGTGCCTAAAAAATTCAACTGCCAGGGCTATTTCAGGGTTTTGTCTCTCTAGGTAGCCCCCCTCCATGCCACTCTGGCTGGAGGTCTTCGACTCTAATAAATTTTGCTTTTGAGTCTCTGCTTGTCCACTTGGAAATTCTTCTTGTAAGGCCGCCACAAAAGTGGGAAAAGGTTTATTGATGGGGAAATCCAACATATCAAAGGGAAGAAGTGAAGAAGAAAGTGGGGGAGGGGGGTTTTGAGAGAGATCAACAGAGAAAGAGGGTGATGAAGAAAGAGACTGGAGACAGAGAGCACATGTGGGGGAAGCAGGTCCTGTTAAACCTTTGTCAAGGAGCAGGGAAGTAGGAGCAGCAAATCTCATTAGGGTTGGGGTGGAGCTGACGCCTGTGGTTGCGCTATGGGGTCATCTGGCTTCCAGCAATGGAGGCGGGTGGGGGGAGCTAGAGCTTAGGATGGTGTCTGGCATGTAGATCATGCCACAGATAAGACTGTGCCATTTTACTAACACTTCTTCCCTGTGAATCGAAAGAATCGAGGTAATATCCTCTCTGCCACCATTTCCCTGTAACACTGTGGGTTAAAGCCCCAGCCTGCAGTGCCAGCATCCGATGTGGGCCACGGTTCCAGTCCCCGCTGCATCACTTCCAATCCAGCTCCATGCTAATGGCCTGGGAAAGCAGTGGAGGATGGTACCTGATGTAGGCAGGCAGATAGGATAAAACTGATCAGATTTCTGGGCTGGAAGATTACGCCCCTGTGTGATCTCATGCCCCTACCTTACCCTACTGTATGCTCACCTGCCAATCAGACTACGTAGTCACTCCCCTTTGAAAGTGGGTAAAAGGCCTGGAACATGGTGGGCCTGCCCTTTTTTGCCCCATGCCTACAGGGCACATGGCCTTTTGGCCTGCTCTCTGCCTTCCGTTGGCTACTCACCTTAAGCTACATGTGGTTGCTCACAAGTATATGCTTGCTCCACGTGGCTTGCTCCTGGCCTGCTCTCTGCTTGGTATGGACCCAACTTAGCTTCTAGACTTCTCTTTCTCCCTAAATAAAGTCCTCACTCTTCTGCACATTTCTGTCACTGAACAAAACCCTTAAAAATATACCATGTGTCTGATCTATATAAGCCAGTATTCTTCTCTGAATAAGTGGCAAGAGCCCACAGGCTTATTAATATTGAAAATTTTCAATAAGCAGTCTGATATAAATGGCACTCTAGAGGGGAGTCCTGCTGTTATTATTGATATGTTATTTATTGATATTTGTTTGATTTAAAAGGAAAAATCAGCAAATTGTGAGACTGCTTCCCTCAGTTTTTAACTTTGCTTTCTGCATTCCATCCTGCCCCTTACCTGCACACCCTGCTTCAGCCAAGGCTGGGGGAAAGGTCGGTATTCAACTCTGGCATGGGGCAGGGGGCCTGGGTTGTGTTTGCCCCCACAGAGAGTCCATGCTCTCGCTCAGCCGCTTGTGCGCTCTCTCACTGCTCCTCTGGATCCAGCCCCACCTCTGAGGTGGATTTATCCTAGGGGAGGGACTGGATCTAGACAGAGGAAATAGGATTGGACCCCATGGATCCCTCCCTCTCCCGCCTCTGTCCAGTTTGATATGTCATCTGGAAATGATGTAAAATGATCCACTCACTGTTTTAAAAGTCTTCAACAACAACCAATTATCAAAGATGATTAAATTAATCCTTTGTTTAATCATGCTGATGAAAAATACAGATCAACATGAGGAAAATTGGTATGATGAGATTTCAGCAACATGCCAAGAAAGTTAAATTATTTTTCCCAAGAAAATAAAGGAAATACAGAGAAAAGATTTCTTTTCCTATTTGCTATCCACAAAAGATTTGAGAAGAAATTATAGCCATGAAATAAGAACAATTTGCTAAGTAGAAAGAAGGTTAGAGAATAAAACTATTAAATGTTAATATGCTTCCCAAAGTTAAAACTCAATAATGGTACAAAATAAAAATAGAAACTCTGATGAAATTAATTAATAGTTTCAAAAACCCATTTGATTAATTTTTCTGAATGTAAAGGGAAAGATAAAGAAAAGGGGATTATGTGAAAATGTGGCATGCAAGTATTATCCAAAGGAATTAATATTTATAAAATTGAAAATTCAAAGAAATGTGAAAGAAGAAGAAATAATTATCAAGAAAATAACAAATGGCAATTTCCATAAGATCAATACAGAAAAGTTTTCAAGTTATAATAGGACAAAACCCTGAGATTTTGTCCAGAAATATGAAATTATATGCCTAAGGAACCCTTGACAAATTTTCTTAAATGTAAGAAAAAAGCAAATATTTTATGTTTCAAAAAAAGATACCAAAATATAAGAGTAACATTACCTAATCATGTTAAAAATCAGTTAGTACCCATTAATCAACTTTTATCCATCCTTTTGCTCCTTCCTATTTGAGGTTTTGAGGTGAAATTTCATTTACAAATTTCATTACTTCTGTGTCTGTTCACAATACATAAGGCCTGCCCCCCAATAAGCCCTGGAAGCTTTGTATGCAAGAAGGGCTTCCTTTAAATTATCAGACCCACTCCTGTCAAAAAGAAGACTTAGCTACCCTCATGCTTCTTGGAGCCCCTGAACTAGTCCAGGTAGCTATTGTTTGCTCATGGATTTCTGGAACAAAAAAAAATTATCTTCTTTAGCCTTTAGATAAATGCAGCTACCAGGATACACACAATTGTTGTCCACATGTTGGGACTTACTGGACCCAGTTAACCATTACACCTTAAAGCTGGAGATAGTATCCTAAGAATGTCACTCAGACACCAAAGGCTCCTTGGTAACATTAAAAAAATCAAACCTAGGACCAGCTGGCTTTTTCCTTTGCAGAAAGAAGTAGTTTCCTTTTGCCTTCAGTCTCTAGACTAAGACCACGATGCTAAAGGAAACCACTTCGCTCCAAGAACCATGAGGTTGGGTTGCCTGGGAACAAGACAGGCAGATTTGCAGATTGCATAGTTACTATCACGAGTGATGGAAATGTTGGCAGATAGCTGCTTTCCACCCCTTCATGGGGACATCCTGATGAAACATAGAACCAAGGTCAGCTTAATTAGCTTAGCTAAAGCTTGCTGTTTTAGCATCAGAAGATCACTGGCTACTCATGGGACTTATCCACTCCTTTAATTGACTATGATTTGGTTACCTACAGAAAGAGCATTATAAAATGTATTGCTTTATAACATTCTAATGCACAATAAAAATTATTCATATTTCAAAAAATCAATTAGTAGAAAATAATGTTAAAGTTTCTGGAATGGGCATTTGACACAGCTCTTAAGATGTCAATTGAGGCCGGCGCCACGGCTCAATAGGCTAATCCTTCGCCTGTGGCCCCGGCACACTGGGTTCTAGTCCCGGTCAGGGCACCAGATTCTGTCCCGGTTGCCCCTCTTCCAGGCCAGCTCTCTGCTGTGGCCAGGGAGTGCAGTGGAGGATGGCCCAAGTGCTTGGGCCCTGCACCCCATGGGAGACCAGGAGAAGCACCTGGCTCCTGGCTACGGATCAGCACGGTGCGCCAGCTGCAATGCGCCGGCTGCAGCAGCTATTGGAGGGTGAACCAACGGCAAAAGGAAGACCTTTCTCTCTGTCTCTCTCTCTCACTGTCCACTCTGCCTGTCAAAAAAAAAAAAAAAAAAGATGTCAATTGGGACACCTGCATTCTATATTCAGGTGTCTTGGTTTGGGCTGCACTCTGGCACTCTGAATTCCAACTTCCTGCTAATGTGTACCTTATGAGAAAGCAGGTGAAGGATCAAGGAATTGTGCCCTAGCCACCCAAGTGAAGGACCCTGATTGAGTTCCTGACTCCTGGCTTTGGCGTGACCCAGCCCTGACTATTGCAAGCATTTGGGTAATGAATCAGCAGATGAAAGATTTCCCTGCTCTCCATACCCCAAATAAGTAAATAAATAAAAAAGTATGAGGTACAAAGAATTTTGGAACTAATAACTAGAAGCCAGTATGAGAGATATTAACACACGTCTCCCAATATAGGCAAACTTTGTTTTATTGTGCTTTGTCACATTTCAAAATTAATACTGTTCTCCAAATCAAAGGTTTATGGCATCCAGCGTTGAACAAGTCTATCAATACCATTCTTCAAACAGCATGTGCTCGCTTCTTGTCTCTATGTCACAATTTAATAATTTTTGCAATATTATAAATTTTTTCATTGGTGTTACATCAGTGATTGTGATCTGTGATCAGTTATCTTTGATGTTACTTTTTGTTTTAAGATTTATTTATTTATTTGAAAGGCAGAGTTACAGAGAGGCAGAGGCAGTGAGAAAGAGAAAGAAGTCTTCCATCTGATGGTTCACTCCCCAAATGGCTTCAATGGCTAGAGCTGAGCCGATCTGAAGCCAGGAGTCAGGAGCTTCTACTGGGTCTCCCACGCAGGTGCAGGGGCCCAAGGACTAGGGCCACCTTCGACTGCTTTCCCAGGCCATAGCAGAGAGCTGTATTGGAAGAGGAGCAGCCGGGAATCGAACTGGCACCCGGATGGGATCCTGGCACTGTAGGTGGCTTTACTCGCTAAGCCCCAGCCCCAGCCCCTGATGTTACATGTTGTACATGTTTTTGGGTGCCACAAACTTCACTCTTATAAAATGGCAAACTTAAGAAATGAACATGCATATTCCAACTACTCCTCTACCTGGCTGTTTCCCCACTTCTTAATCCCTCCTTTGGCCTCTCTATTCACTGATACAGAACAATATTGAAATGAGGCCAATTGATAGCTCTTTAATGGCTTATGCATGCCCAGTGATGGAAAGAGCCACAGGTTTCTCATGTTAATTCAAAAGTTAGAGATGATTAACATTCATGAAGAAGATTCATTGAAAACAGATAGGTTGAAAGTTATGCTACTTAATCCCAATGGTTAGCCAACTTGTGAATGTCAAAATTCCTTGAAGGAATATAAAAATGCTATTGCAGTGAACATACAATAGCAAGATAAAGAAACAACCTTATTACTGATATGGAGAAAGTCATAGTATTCTGGAGAGAAGATCAAACCAGCCACAACATACTATAAGCCAAAGTCTGATTCCATATAAGGTTCTAACTATTTTTAATTATATGAAGGCTGACAGAGATGAGGAATGTACAGAAGAAAAGCTTGACAGTAGGAAATGTTCATTTAAGAAGTTAAGGATACAAGTTATCTCCATAACACGAAAAGTGCAACATTAAGTAGCAGATGCTTATGTAGAAGTTGCAGCAAATTATGCAGAAGATCTAGCTAAGAACAAACAGATTTTCAATATAAATTGAAGCAGCCTCCTGTTAGAAGAACATGCCATCCAGGATCTTTATAGCTTGAGAGGGAGAAGTCAATGCCTGGTTTCAAATTTGACTGAACTGCTGCAATTCAACAAAAAAAGTAAATGTATGAAGAGTTGCTTCTGATTAATGAGAAAATAATGTGGTTTCTTGATATGGTATCTATTTTTATAAACATGCTGTGACTTATGTTAAATGATAACAAAGGATTTAGCATATTACATAAACATTGATGAAGCAGTAACAGAATTGGAAATAATTAACTCCAATTTTGAAAATTCTATGGGTTAAATGGCATTAAAGAGCATCACATGTTATATATTTTACTTGGAAAAGAGTCAGTGGATGTGGCAAACTAATGTTGTCTTAGTTTGAGTAATTTTCACAGCCACCCCAAACTTCAGCAACTACCACCCCACCTTGATCAGCCATCAACATAAAGACAAAACCCTCTATGAGCAGATTTCATCTTGTTGAAGACTAAGATGAATGTGCAACATAAAACTGATTGCAAAACACACAAGGAGAAAACAACTGCAAAATAAGCCATGACTTCAACTCAAATTGCAACCTCTGGGAGGACAGGGACCTTCTTTGTCTTAATTTTTGCTGTATCACTAGCACCTATTGTCTGTAACAATTAGGTTCTCAAAATAGATATAATTAATATTTAAATACATGGAAATTAATAAGTAACTTTTAAAGTTAACTTGATAAACATAATCAATCAGAAAATAAACAAAAAATACAGTCTTCTTATCAAGAAAGTAAAATCCAAATAACAGCTGCATAAGGAATGAAAAATATAAATACATAGATATAAACAAATTTTTATGAAACATTATGTAAAGCATCATAAGCATCCACAAGACAGTAGTGAATAATGTGTTTAAACTGTATTTGTAAAATATCGGTATCAGTTGAAGAGTTTGTAAATCTCATTGTAAATATATTTATCCTTTTGTGTATGAGGGAGCTTACAAACCTGTATTCAAACAGCTATTTTTTCTGCTCCAAGGAATTCTTAAGTACATTAAAGTTTAAGAATGTTGAATTTGTATGTAATATAAGAAAAATATGCAGTACTGTCACACACCAACCATGTTGGCTAAAATGGATAACATCACATGTTGGCAGATACAAAGTAATTGGAATGTTCATACATTGCTGGCAAGAGTGTAACTACTTCAGAAAACTGACAGAACCTAATGAAGCTAAGTGTATGCTTCCTATGTAACTAAAATTCTGAGATGTTCCTAGGAGAAATGAGTATCTATATCCAATACAAGATACATATAAAAATATCTTAAAACAACTTTAGAGGACTGATGCTGTGGTGTAGTAGGCTAAGCCTCCACCTGCTTCACTGGCATTCCATATGGGCACCAGCTTATGGCCTGGATGCTCCACTACTAATCCAGCTCTCTGCTATGGCCTGGGAAAGCAGTGGAAGATTGCCCAAGTGCTTTGGCCCCTGTGCCCTCCCGGGAGACTTAGAAGAAGCTCTGGGCTTCTGGCTTTTGATAGGCCTAGCTCCAGCCATTGCAGTCATTTGGGGAGCGAATCAGAAGACGGAAGACCTTTCTCTCTGTCTCTCCCTCTCTCTGTTTGCTTGTAATAAATAAATAAATAAATAAATAAATCGTTTAAAATATTTTTATTCAAGACACTCAAAAACTGGAAATAACCATTAAATAGAAATGGATGAAATATGATATACAATGGAAAACCACAAGAAAATCGAGAAAAGAAACAAAATACTGCTGTGTGGAACAACATGGATGGGTCCCACAGAATTATGTTGAACAAAAGTAGCCAGACAAAGAGCACTCACGTGAAGTTCAAATACAGGCAAAGCTCATTTATCATAATAAGGATTGAGGATTGGAGATCATGGATTAAATGAAGGAGGGAGTGTTCTATGTGTAGTGTTTTATCTCAACCTGGGTGTAAAATTCATGTGTTTGTATACTTAATATTTTGTACATTACTATAGATATTATATATTTTAATAAAAATGGTTTTTAACCCATGGATGATAGAGGATGTATAAGTACTAGCTAAAAGTTTTCTGTTAATACTGTGACCACATATTGAATTTGTATTATCACCAGTTGTGTCCATATATACTTCACAAACACTGCCAGTTGCTCCTCTTCTTACCCAATTGAATATGAGAAATCTGCTTATAAATTACCTGACATTCTGCTACTTTGCAATTCAGTTTTGTTTGCTGTGGAAACTCCTTTCCAATACTGAACAGTCTAACAAGCACTTAGATTTTTAGTAATCTGAATAACTTTACTTAAACCAAGGTTTTACTTTGAAGTTTTAAAATCCATTTGTACAACTAAGCATTTCAATGCCAACTAAAGAATGTGATTTAAATTACAGCAGAAATGGCAGTCTAATTCATAGTAAGCAATGTGATAGAGAGAAATGAAACTGGTAGAATTTTTGTCTTGACTTTTTCCTAGAAGTCTAGCTTAAAGCACTTTCTAGTACTTTCATTACCTGGGTACTCCCACATCTCCAGAAGCCCAGGAAACCAAAGATGTTGACAGACCCTTTCATTATAAATGAGGATATTGTGTACCTTTTGCTTTCCATTTTCCTTTGTAGGAAACAAATATATAGATGATAAAATAGACCAATGCCATTTAAGAATTCCACCAAAATATAATTTTATAGGATAGATTACTTTACAATCCACATTTTAAAGTCAAGGAGTTATTTTAGTTGGCTGTGCTTCCATAAGAAAATATAGACTGGGCAGCTTAATCAACAGAAGTTTATCTTTCTTCACAGTTTTGGAGGATGGAAATTTAGAATCAGGATGCCAGTACAGTGAGGTTCTTGGCTTTCCACCTGTGAGTTCATGCAGTCTTTCCTGGGTGCATGTGGAGTGAGAAATCTCTCTCTACCTCTTCTATTCAGGCCACCAATCATATCCAGTTAATGTCTCAGCCTTACGGTCTCATGTAATCTTTTTTTTTAACTTTTATTTAATGAATATAAATTTCCATAGTACAGCTTATGGATTACAATGGCTTCCCCCCCCACCATAACGTCCCTCCCACCCACAACCCTCCCCTTTCCCACTCCCTCTCCCCTTCCATTCACATCAAGATTCATTTTGATTATCTTTATATACAGAAGATCAGTTTAGCATACATTAAGTAAAGATTTCAACAGTTTGCTCCCACACAGAAACACAAAGTGAAAAATACTGTTCGAGTACTAGTTATAGCATTAAATCTTAATGTACAGCACACTAAGGATAAAGATCCTACATGAGGAGTAAGTATACAGTGACTCCTGTTGTTGACTTAACAAATTGACACTCTTGTTTATGGCATCAGTAATCACCGTAGGCTCTTGTCATGAGCTGCCAAGGCTATGGAAGCCCCCTGAGTTCACTGACTCTGATCATATTTAGACATGCCATGGTCAAAGTGGAAGTTCTCTCCTCCCTTCAGAGAAAGGTACCTCCTTCTTTGATGACCCATTCTTTCCACTGGGATCTCACTCGTGGAGATCTTTCATTTAGGTTTTTTTTTTCCAGAGTGTCTTGGCTTTCCATGCCTGAAACACTCTCATGGGCTTTTCAGCCGGATCCGCATGCCTTAAGGGCTGATTATGAGGCCAGAGTGCTGTTTAGGACATCTGCCATTCTATGAGTCTGCTGTGTATCTCACTTCCCATGCTGGATCATTCTCTCCCTTTTTTATTCTATCAGCTAGTATTTGCAGACACTATTCTTGTTTATGTGATCCCTTTGGTTCTTAGTCCTATCATTATGATCAATTGTGAACAGAAATTGATCACTGGGACTAGTGAGATGGCATTGGTACATGCCACCTTGATGGGATTGAATTGGAATCCCCTGGTATGTTTCTAACTCTACCGTTTGAGGTAAGTCAGCTTGTTTCTTGATTTCTTTGTAGATTATGGTTATCAACCCTTTATCAGTTGCATAGTTTGCAAATATATTTTCCCATTCTGTCAGTTGTCTCTTCACTTTGCTGACTGTTTCTTTTGCAGTACTGAAACGTCTCAATTTGATACAATCACAAATGTTAATTTTGGCTTTGACTGCCTGTGCTTCTGGGGTGTTTTCCAAGAAGTCATTGCCGGTACCTATATCTTGCAGGGTTTTTCAATGCTCTCTAATAATTTGATGGTGTCAGGTCGTAGATTTAAGTCTTTAATCTATGTTGAGTGAATTTTTGTGTAAGGTGAAAGGTAGGGGTCTTGCTTCATGCTTCTGCACGTGGAAATCCAATTTTCCCAGCACCATTTATCGAATAGACTGTCCTTATTCCAGGGATTGGTTTTGGATCCTTGATCAAATATGAGTTGCCTGTAGATGTTTGGATTGATTTCTGGTGTTTCAATTCTGTTCCATTGGTCTATCCCACTTTTTTTGTACCAGTACCATGCTGTTTTGATAACAACTGCCCTGTAGTATGTCCTGAAGTCTGGTATTGTGATGCCTCTAGCTTTGTTTTTGTTGTACACGATTGCTTTAGCTGTTCGCGGTCTCCTGTGTCTCCATATGAATTTCAGCATCATTTTTTTCTGAGAAGAAGGTCTTCAGTATCTTGATTGGTATTGCATTGAATCTATAAATTGCTTTTGGGAGAATGGACATTTTGATGATGTTGATTCTTCCAATCAATGAGCATGGAAGATTTTTCCATTTCTTGGTATCCTCTTCTATTTCTTTCTTTAAAGTTTTTGTGGTAAAGTTTATGTTGTCCGATATTAAGATGGCTACACCCACTCTTTTTTCATTTCTGTTGGCATGGTATATCTTTTTCCAGCCTTTCACTTTCAGTCTGTATGGATCTGTGTTGGAAAGATGTGTTTCTTGTAAGCAGCAAATACATGGGTTTTGTTCCTTAACCCAATCAGCCAATCGGTGTCTTTTAACTGGACAGTTCAGGCCATTAACGTTCAATGTGACTAATGATAAGTGGTAACCTTGCCCTGCCATTTGCCAAAGATAAGTTCTAATATATGCTTTGAATTCCCTGTGATCTTTTGCTGTGAGGTTTCCTTCCTTTACCTTCTTTCATATTGATGACCATGTTTCTGTGTTTCTGTGTGCAACACATCTTTAAGCATCTTTTGCAGGGCTGGATGAGTGGCCACAAAGTCTTTCAATTTCTGTTTGCTATGAAAAGTCTTTATTTCACCTTCATTCACAAATGATAGCTTTGCAGGATATAATATTCTGGGCTGGCAGTTTTTCTCTCTTAGTACCTCGGCTATATCTCGCCATTCCCTCCTAGCTTGTAGGGTTTCTGATGAGAAGTCAGCTGTGAGTCTGATTGGAAATCCGCTGAGGGTAATCTGACGTTTCTCTCTTGCACATTTTAGGATCTTTTCTTTATGTTTCACTGTGGAGAGTTTAATTACAACGTGTCGTGGTGAGGATCTCTTTTGGTCGTGTTTATTAGGGGTTCTGTGAGCTTCCTGTACTAGGATGTCTCTGTCCTTCTCCAAACCTGGGAAATTTTCTGCTAATATCTCACTAAAAAGGCCTTCTAATCCTTTCTCCCTCTCCATGCCTTCAGGAACTCCTAGAACCCGAATGTTGGTTTTTTTAATAGTATCCTGAAGATTCCCGACAATATGTTTTAGATTTCTAATTTCCTCTTCTTTTCTTTGGTCTGACTGTACCCTTTCCTGTTCTCTGTCTTCTAAGTCTGATATTCTCTCTTCTGCTTCACCCATTCTGTTTGTAAGGCTCTCTAATGTGTTTTTCATTTGATCTATTGAATTCTTCACTTCATTATGTTTTCTTGTCACTATCACAGTTTCCTGTTCTACTAGTTGTTTCATTTCATTTTGATTCCTCCTTAATATTTCATTTTCACGAGAGAGATTTTCTATCTTGTCCATTAAAGATTTCTGTAGTTCAAGAATTTGTTTTTGAGAACTTCTTAATGTTCTTATCAATTTTTTGAGACCTGCTTCTTGCATTTCATCTATCTCATCATCTTCATAATCTTGAATTGGGGTGTCTTTTTCATTTGGGGGCATCATAGTGACTTCCTTGTTTTTATTACCTCGGTGTTTGCGTTTGTTATTTGGCATATTGGAGATATTTGGTTTCTTCACTGTGGTGCTTTTTCTTGTTATACTATGACTCTAGACTAAGTGTTCTGTCTGTTTTTGATGGAGCCTTAGAGGCTTGAGATGGGTGTGGCCTGAGAGCTCTGTTTGGTGTGCCAAAGGTGACACTCCCAGGTTAGGCGTGGTAGATCTCTCTCTCTCTCTTTCTTTTTTTTTTTTTTTTTGATTCAAAAGGGAAGTAATTCCGCACAACTGAACGAAGTTGGAGGTAG